>NC_048223.1:104027990-104053449 GCF_002007445.2 Ailuropoda melanoleuca
AAAATTCGTGCAAATGTTCAGGGGGGATAAAAAAACTAAGATTTTTAACATTCTTCAGATGTCTTTTTAGCTGTCCCTTTCTCAAGAAGGTGTTCCTTGCCTACTTGGATTAAATTCTCCTGCGTCTCTCTCTTAGTGCTCTGTTATTTTCTTTCACACTGGTAATTGTTTTATATTGGTCTCTCCCATTAGACCTTAACCTTCATTGAAGACCAGGACCAACCAGTCTTATTGTAGGGTTAGTTAGCATCGGGCCTGCAATGTTAAATACCCATTAATGTTGGTTAAATGAAAATGATTAAACCCCTGGAATATGAGGTATTTTTAGGGCTATCTTATTGAATCTTTGTATGTGAAGTGTGTTCCTTCAAGGATTTGGCAGACAAGAGAGGAAAAACATTACCAATTTGCAGGGGAGATTAACTGGCTCCCCTTTGGGTTATTTGCTAGGCCTAACTGCATTCCCCTGTGTAATCGAGACTATAAAGCTTTGATTAGTAGTTAGTTCTTTGTGCCTTTAGGGCTTTCAGATATAAGTAATTGTTTTCATCAGTATTAATTATGACTCTGGAACTTGTAGGCAGCTGGAAACAAGGGTGTTCCTACTGGTATATTTTTGTTGTTGAGTTCTGGATTAGATGACAGTACTTCCATTGTTATTTCAGACAAGTGTTTGGAGAACGTTTTTAAGCTCATCAGTGATTGAGTTACAGTACAGTTTTGTGGTTGGTATTGCATTCAGTAAACGTACACTACAGATTAAACTTCTGACTGTATGGAAAATTAACATTAATTAAACCAAAGTTGTAGAAAGCCTTCTACAAATAAGCTCACCTAAACTTAAAAAATTGTTCCTCAGACATGAGCTTACTTAGGTTTGAGTAACCAATCTGTGATCTAGCCATTTTGGCCTTTTCATAATTTGGAAACTGATTCATATTTTTGTGTCTTTGTTCAACATAGATACTGACTTTAATCATTAGGGCAAGAACTTGTGATAGAGCTAAAAATTTGCTCCTGGAATTGAAACCGATCTTGCTTAGGTGGGGTGGGTGTGTGTGTAAAATGTATCAAATATATTCTTAAGTAAGCTCTGCACCCAATGTGGGGGTTGGACTTACGACCCTGAGATCAAAAGGCACATGCTGTTCTGACTGAGCCAGCCAGGTGCCCCTTATATTACTAATGACAAACTTGTTTTTTGCTTTCCTTGATGTTCCAGGTAAGTAGTAAATGTACATGCTATATTACATAATTATGGAATTGTAAACCTTAAAGGGACAGCACCTTTATCTAACCTTGTCATTTTATACAACACTTAGGTGACAAATTTTGAGGCTGCTGTTGATTGGCATTATTTGCTCAGTAGACACTTGTTGAATGAATGAATAAATGAATGTACATTATAGAGAATGGAGAGAGGTGAAAAACTTGTGTGTTGATATAATTAAGGGAAGAGCCAAGGCTAAATTGACCAAGTTAAGAAAGCTGAAGGGGAAGATGATTTTAGAAAGTGTTATACAGGGGTGCGTGGGTGGTGCAGTCAGTTAAATGTCTGACTCTTGGTTTCAGCTTGGGTCATGATCTCAGGGTCCTGGGATTGAGCCCCACGTCCTGCTCAGTGGGGAGTCTGCTTCTCTCTCTCTCCCCCTGCCCCTGCACATGCATGCTCTTTGTTTCTCACTCTCTCAAATAAAATCTTTAAAAAAAAAATAATAGAATCAGAGAAACATGGGTGTAATTTTTATTATAGTTCCCAATAGCCATTAAGTAGGGGCATTATAATCTTTTAAGGTATAGCAATGGCTCCAAGTCTCTGTACAGTTTTTTGTTTGTTTGTTTGTTTTTCCAGGAAAAAAATTTCTGACGTTACTAGTGATTTTGAAGAAGTGTTTACAGGCTTAGGAAATAATCTCTACAATGAGATGTCTGACAGTCTAAGCCCGGAGTATAACTTAAATATAATGTGTGATAAACTTATCAATCACTATGCTCTTTTGAATATAGTCCCTGTTAACACAAAACCCTGAATTTTGCTAATATTTTCTAACATGAAAGGGGATCTTTTCTTTCTTCAACAATTGAACAAAATTCCTGCTTTGTGTAGGAAATGTTGGCAGACCTTGAATTCTAAATTGCTCCAGATTGTTTAGTCTGTTGTTGTTTTTTTCCCCAAAAGAATTTGAATAGTTGATTTCTTTTTTTCTTTCTATCTGAAACATTTTTCCCCTTCTCACCCTCATGTATAACTTAGTTACGACTCTTCCTCTAAATCTTTTTGTTTTGTCTGATAAAGCCAAAATTCTACCTAAAACGTCATTGAAAACTCTTAAAGCGTTTTTACCTACCAAGTTCCTCATCATCAGTGGACAGGAAGTTTCTGTGGTCCCTTGCTTCCAAAGTGAATGGCCCTCAACAGGCTAGAGGACCACAGTCTCCTTTGTTTTGTTGGGTTTTTTGTTTTGTTTTGTTTTGCTCTGTTTTAAAGATTTATTTTAGAGAGCATCTGTGTGCACAAGCAGGGGGAGGGGCAGAGGGAGAGAAGCAGACTCCCCACTGAGTGTGGACCAGTGGTGGGGCTCAGTACCACAACCCCAAGATCATGACCTGAAATCAAGGGTCAGACACTCAACAAACTGAGCCACCCAGGCACCCCCATGGTCTCATTTGTGTTCTCTTTGGGATTTTGTAGGTATATTCTTGACTGACATTGTCACCTGTGCTAATTAAGATTTTTCTTGTGGGTTCTTGCTGGCTGGTTAGTCCTGTTCCTTATAGCCATCAGCTCCTCCAACATCATGACCGAGAATTGAGTGAGTCCCTAGAAGCTCCTAGTAGCCAGGTGAGCACTTACGGCTTATTCCACAGTAGAGTATGTGTTTGGTTTGGGTTTTAAATGACCACATCAGGCTGATGGAACAGCTGTTTGAGCTACAACATAATCCGTTAACAACAGTTCATCAAGGGATATTACTAAAAGCAGGATTGGGAGCATGGAGGACTTTTCTTCCTCTCTAAACAGAGTGAACATGCCCTTCCAACTGAGGAGAAGCCTCCCAAATGGATGGTTGGCATGTTCAGACTCTGGTGTATTTTTTGTGCATTTGGAGACCCACAACTTCGTGTATCTGTGGTAGTATCTTTTTACCTTCTGTGCCTTATATCCTGCATGATGTTCTATGCTTGCTTAAATTTACTTGGAGTACTCAATGCCTGCCCTGGTTTATAGGACATGAACTATTTTACTTGGCTTATTTTAGTTGGAGAAAATGTCATCATGCCTTTTGAGCATAGGAGATGATCTACATTTGAGACCTCAGAAGCCAAAACCAGAACCAATATGGAAGTTAAAGAGAAGTCCATTATAGCTTAATAAGAGTAGATTTAGTAGAGCTGTTGGAAAATGTTCTGTATTGCTCTCAGATGTGTAGAGTTGTATTGCTAAGAGGTATTCAGCAGAAGCTGGATAAGCCTTTGTAGGGATTTTGCGGGGGCATCGAAGAATGGATAGAGTGAATGAGGTAGTAGGTTAATGGTGAGATTTGGGATTTATGTATACATGACCAGTAGTTGTGGACAGATGTGGAGAAAGAGAACAAGCTGAGATTTCTACTGATGGTAGTCAACAAGATGAGATTGCCAAGGGAGTGTGTACCCAGAAGAATCTGTTTGGCTTTGGGTATCAAGGTATGCTGGCTCGTAGAATGAGTTTGGAAGTATTCCCTCTTCAGAATTTTTGGAGAAGTTTGAGAAGGATTGGTGTTCATTGTTCTTTAAATGTTTCATAGAATTCACCAGTGAAGCCATCATGTCCAGAGCTTTTTTGTTTTGGAAGATTTTTAACTACTGATTCTATCTCCTTAATGGTTACAAGCCTATTCAGATAACCTACTTCTGCTTTTTTCTGATTTAGTTTTGGCAGGTTTTAGGTTTCCAGGAATTGTCTGTTTCATCTAGGTTATCCCATTTGTTGGCATATAATGTTCACAGTACTCTTCTTGATCCTTTTTATTTCTGTAGAATCAGTAGTAATGTCTCCACTTTCATTTGATTTTCTTCTTTCCTAATCCATCTTGCTAAAGGTTTGTAAATTTTTTTTTTTCAGAGAACCAACCTCCCCCCCCCCTTTATTTCATTTATCGTCTAATCTTTATTTCTTTCTTCTAGCTTTGGGTTTAGTCTGTTCTTTTTCTAGTTCCTTAAGTTGTAAAGCTAGGTTGTTTGAGATCTTTGTTTTTAATGTAAATGTTTCTAGCCATAAATTACCCCCTTAACACAGCTTTCACTGTGTCTCATAAGATTTGGTATGTTGTGTTTTCATTTTCATCTGTTTCTAAGTATTTTCTAATTTCTCATGAGACTTCTTTTCATACATTGTTTTAAAATGTGTTGTTTAAGTTTTGGCAATTTTCCTTTTGTTCTTGATGTCTAACTTTGTCCTGTTACAGTCAGAGAAGATACTCTGTATTTTGTCTTTCTAAATCTACTAGGACTTAATTTATGGCATAACGTAGGGTCTTGCCTGGAAAGTGTCCCATGTGCACTTGAGAAAACGTGTATTGTGTTACTGGCACAGTGTTTTGGATATGTCTGTTACATCTAGTTGATTTGTTGTGTTAAGCCCTGTATTTCTATTCACTATCGTGAGGTATTGAAGTGCCCAACTATTATTGTAGAACTATCTATTTCTCCCCTCAATTTTGTCAGTTTTTGCTTCATACATCTTTTTAAAGATTTATTTTCAAGACCATGAGCACGTGGAGGGTCAGAGGGTGAGGGAGAGAAAGAATTTCAAGCCGATTCCTCACTGAGTATGGAGCCCAACACAGGGCTGGATCCCACAACCCTGAGATCATGACCAGAGCTGAAACCAAGAGTTGGACGCTTAACTGACTAAGCCACCAAGTGCCTCTGCTTCATAAATTTTGATAGTCTGTCATTTGGTGCATAAAGGTTTATAGTTCTTATATCTTCTTGCTACATCGAATATTTCATTAATAGATAATATCCTTCTTTGTCTCTTGTAACCTTTTTGATTTAAAGTCTATTTTGTCTGAGAGTAGTATAGCCATATCTTCACTTTTTGGTTGCTATAAGCGAGGGGTAACTTTTCCATTCCCCCCCCTCCACCGCCTTTTAAATTTAAGAGAGAAAGAGACGGCATGAGCAGGGAGGAGGGGTGGAGGGAGAGGGAGGAGCAGACTCCCTGCTTAGCAGGAAGTCCCACGGTGTGGAGCTAAATTCCAGAACCCTGGGATCATGACCTGGGCCACCCACGTGCCCCTCTTTAAGATCTTATTTTTTAAGTAATCTCTATACCCAGTGTGGGGCTTGAACCCACAACCCTGAGATCAAGAGTCACATGCTCTAATGACTGAGCCAGCCAGGTGCCCCTACATCCTCTTATTTTCACCATGTTTGTGTCTTTGGATCACAAGTAAGTCTCTTGTAGATGGCATCGAGTTGGGTCCTGTATTTTTATCCATTCTGCTAATCTGTCTTGCTGATGGGAGAGTTTAAGCCATTTACATTTAAAAGAATTACTGATAAGGAGGGACTTCTATAATTATGCTGTTTGTTTTCTGTATGCCCTAGGGCTTTTTGTCCCTCACTTCTTGCGTTACTGTCTTCTGTGTTTAGTGTGTGTGTGTGTGTGTGTGTGTGTGTGTGTGTGTGTGTATACACTCATGCACACACAAATTTGTGTGTGAGGGTGTGTGGTAAAGCATTGAAATTCCTTTCACACTTCCTTTGTATATTTAACAGCTGTTTTCTTTGTAGATACCAGGGAAATTACATGTAATATCCAAGATTTGTAGTTCCAAACCAAAGTTCAATAATACACTAAAAATTGTTGTCTTTAAATGTATTAGTCTCCTGGGGCACCTGGGTGGCTCAGTCGTCAAGCATCTGCCTTCAGCTCAGGGCGTGATCCCAGGGACCCGAGATCAAGCCCCGCATCGGGCTCCCTGCTCAGCAGGAAGCCAGCTTCTTCCTCTCCCACTCCCCCTGCTCGTGTTCCCTCTCTCGCTGGCTGTCTCTCTGTCAAATAAATAAAATCTTTAAAAAAAAAAAAAAGAGAGNAAAATCTTTAAAAAAAAAAAAAAAAGAGAGAGAGAGAGGTGACAACAGCCTTAGCAATCTAATTGAAAGTTTTAAATTCAGTCTTTAACATCAGTGTTTAAAAAATAATAATAATAAATAAATGTATTAGTCTCCTAACTCAGGTAGAAAACAAAGTGCAGTTACAAACTATTGTTCAAATAATACTAGCTCTTGTAATTGCCCATGTATTTGCCATTATTGAGATGGTCTCCATATGGCTTTGAGTTATTGTCTAATGTCCTCTCATTTCACCTTTCAAGACTCTTACAGGGCAGTTCTAGTGGTCCTGAGTCCTCTCAGCTTTTGTTAATCTGGGAATGTCATATCTCTCTTTTGAAGGACAGTTTTGCTGGATATAGATTCCTTGATTGATAGGTTTTTTTGGTCTTTATTTATTTTTTATTTTATTTTTTTAATATTAGTACTTTGACTCTATCAACCCACAGTTTGCTAACCACCAAAGTTTGGTGAGGATCTGCTAATAATCTTACTGAGGATGCCTTTGTAAGTGATGATTTGCTTCTCTCTTGCTACTTTCAGGAGTGTGTCTTTGTCTTTTTTGAAAGTTTGATTATCCTGTGTGTTGGTGTGGGTCTCTTTGAGTTCATCTTATGTGGAGTTTGTTGAGTTTCTTGGATATTCCTATTTATGTCACTCAAATTTGGGGTTTTCAAGCATTATTTTTTTCTTTTTTAAAGACGTTATTTATTTGACAGAGCACAAGCTGGGGGAATGGCAGGCAGAGGGACAAGCAGACTCCCTGCTGAGCAGGGAGCCCGCCCTGGGACTCCATCCCAGGACCCTGGGAATCACAACCCAAGCTGAACCAGACACTCAACTGATTGAGCCACCCAGGTGCCCCCTTCAAATATTCTATTTCTCTCTTCTCCTGGGGACTCCCATGCTACACATGTTGGTCCACTTGGTGGTGTCTCACAGTTCCCTATGGTTCTCTCTGGTTTTCTTCCATCTTTTTTCTGTTCTTTGGACTTGATAATTTCCATTGTCCTGTCTTCAAGTTTGATGGTTCTTTTGTCTGCTCAAATCTGCCTTTGAATCCCTCTAATGAATTTTTCATTTCTGTTACTGTACTTTCCTGCTGTAGAGTTTTTTGTTTGTTTTGGTCTTAGGTTTTCTGTCTCTTTATTTCCATTTTGCTCACATATCATTTTCTAGACTTTCTCCACATCCTTTAGTTCTTTAAGCATTTTTAAGACTTTTGTTTGTCTTTGTCTTTGTCTTTAGTATATCTGCCAGTAGGTCTTTTTCAGGGACAGTTTCTGTTGGTATCTCTACCCCTCATCCCTGCCCCATGGGCCAAACTTTCATTTTAGTATGCCTTGTGATTGTTGTTGTTGAACACTGGACATTTGAATCCTCTTATGTGGTAACTCTGGAAAGCGGATTCTCCTCCTTTCCCAGCATTTTCTTCTCAGGGTTTTTATTTTGTTTTATTTTTCAAAATTGTAGGCTGTCTCGGTGCTGAGGATCAGCCAGAGGTATAAACTTGAGGTCTGTTGAGGTTTTTTTCTGAGCCTTTCCCTACACATGCACAGTCACTTTCTAATTTTTTTCCATATATGCAATTGCTGTTTAATGTCTTATCTTTAATATCTGGCTCCCAAAAGGGGAAAAAAAGCAAAAAAACGCAAGTAGGGAGAAAAGGGCTTGGGCCCTTTAAATTCCCTGGCAGTCCCTTAACCCGGAAGGGGAGGGGCTTGCAACAGTGAGGGGGAGGTGCAACTACAACGGCTGCTCACTCCTTGTCTCTGCTCTGTGTTCTGAAGCAGCATTCAGCAGTCAGAGCAGAGATTCCTGATACTTGGAACAGCCTGCATGCAGCTTATGGCAACTAGTGTGGGCAAGAAGGACCCTGTCTTCCAAGAACCCTCAAAGTTGCCTGCCAAGGGTCTAGGGGTGGAGGATTGGTAGGTATTATTGTACTAAGGGTTAAATTTGACTGAAACTAATGGCAATTTACCATCTCAGTCTTTGTCTAAAAGTTGCAAACTTTCAACAGACTTAGAGTTCCAAAATAGAAACATCAGACAGATTCCATTGTGTGGGTACAGTTGTTATCCAGGTAGGGAAATAGATTTTTTTTTTAAAAGATTTTATTTATTTGAGAGAGAGAAGGACTAGACGGCACTTGGGTGAGTGGGGTGGGGTGGCAGAGGGGGAGGGAGAGGAAGAGGGAAAGAATCTCAGGCTGATTCTGTGCTGAGTGTGGAGCCCCTTGACCTGAGCAGAAATTTCAGGACCCCGAGACCATGACCTGTGCTGAAATCAAGAGTCGGGTGCTTCACTGAGCCACCCAGGTACCCTGATTTTTTTTTTTTAATGTTAAAAATGACTTAATTTTTGAGTCTAGTTGACACGGTGCTGAATTTCAGGTGTACAAGATAGTGGTTCAGCAGGTCTATACGTTGTGTATCACAAGTGTTATCACCGATGTAGATTCTTGTTGCTACCTACTCTTCCATCTTCCTAGAATCTTCTCTATTTAGTTTTACAAAATTTATCCACATACTTGCTTGATGTTTACTTTTGCCCAGCCATAATAGACCTAATGAAGGGTCATAACAATGTAGGAGCTAGCATTTTGGATTTTGGTTAAAAGCCTAGTCTTAAGGCAGTTTCTTCATTCTTGCTACTTAACAAACCATGTCAAAATTTAGAAGCTTAAAACAACAACCATTATTGGTTATGTTATGGCAGTTAAGGACTTTACCAGAGATGACTTACCTCTGCTCCCCATGGCTTTGATTGGGCTCACTCCTGTGGCTGTGTTCACCTGGTAGCTGGACTGGACCGGGCTGGAAGGGCCAAGCGCTTGGGGCTAGCTGGCAGCTGGAGTGTCATGGTTCTCCTCCAGGGGTCCTTTCTTGCCATGTGGTCCCTCATCCTCAGGCCCTTTCTTGCCTGGACTTCTCTACATGGTGTCTGGTTTCCAAGGGAGTAAGAGCTGTGTGACCTCTGAGAGCCTCAGCCCACAACTGGCACAGCAGTCATTTCTACCAATTCTCCTGATCAGAACAAGTCACAGACAAGTCCACTCAGGTTGAGGTAGAAAGGAAATAAACTCTACCTTTTGACAGAAGGAGCAGCCCCATGCCTACAGGGATGAGCGGAATTATTGGTGGCTGTTTTGCAGATGATTTACCACAGGATTCTAGACAGTCACTTGAATCAATATAGAATCAAAAGACTTGAAGTTTAATAAAGTTCAAATTGAATGAGGTGTCCAGTGTATCCCACTCCTCCCCAGTTAGAATGTGTGTTCCACGAGGGCAGGGATTTTTTTTTATCTGTTTCACTCAGTGCTTTATTCCCAGGCCCAGGGGCAGTGCGGGGTTTGTGATAGAAGCTCCCAGAGTATCTGTTGAAGGAAGGAAAGACTGCTGGTAAGAGTAGTAGCAGAGAGATTGTATAGAAGAGGTGCATCAGAGAAGGCTTCAGAGAGAACCCGACTCTGGAGCAAAGTCTTGAAAAAAGAGCGATAAGTATGAATCAGTGTCTCAGAGGTGGGTGGACGACATTTTTTCACTACTGAACAGAGTGCCTGCCTGTGCCAGATGCTGGAGATTCAAAGATAAGAGACCTTCCCTTGAAGAAGGGGATACAAACATCTCCGTGTAAACAAGTGCTAGAGAATAGAAAAGAGGATTTTTCTTGGACTGATAGGGGAGGACTTCAGTATGAGCATACATAGATGGGACTGAGTAAGGCAAGTGTGGACTGGGGGGGGGGAAAGGCTGAGCTGAAGGAACCACTAGAAAAAGATGAGTGAGTGTGTGAGTGTGTGTGTGTGTGTGTGTGTGTGTGTGTGAGAAAGAGAGAGAGAGAGAGTTGAAGAGTCTTGAAAATAAGCTGCAGGATTTATTTACCAGATAAATGATAAGGAGCACCTTCTCTAACTCCTAAATGTGAGTAATGGGATGACTGGATTTGAGGTTCTTTGGTTACTTGGTGCAAAATTTTTGTCTCCATGATAAGGACAGTCTCAGTGGAAGGCCATTCATGATTAGGATTTGTGAGTTCACTGGTGATTGTTTACCTTGCTATAATTCTGTAGTGCTTTAGTAGGAGTTTACATAGATCACTGCCATATACATGTGACAGGTGAAAAGCAAAACTATAAATTTGTTAGGGTATAGTAGTCTTCCTTTTCTCTTCCTGCCTAGACAAGTGATCTCAGGTCTAGCTTGTGGTGAATGAATGGTAGAGGAGAGTGGATAAAGCAGGGAGATGAGTGTTTTACTCTGTGGGGGGAGGAGGGAGCTGAGAGGGAGGATGAGATAGATTAGTTGGGGTGGACTTGTGGAATGAGATCTGTAGCTCTATCTTTGAGAGATGAGATGGTGCTCTATAAGGAGCATTTCTAAGTATGGGTGTGCTGAGTTGTGTTAGACTTCCATTAGAAGGCTCCTGTAGGAAGGTGCTGGTTTTTTTTAATTTATTATTTTGTGGGGACAAGGTGTTGGCAGTGTTCCTACATCGCTGCTGAAACTGACATTAAAATGGCCCCAGTATATTGCAAACATTAGCTTCTTTGGTTCAACATTGTCACTCCCAACAGCCGTATAAAATATGTGTCACAGGTATTACCATTTTTGTCCCTTAGATTACGGGTGACATTGGGGCTCCAGTAGATTCCGCTGGCTTCTCTAGGAGGCACCAGTGTGAAGATCTGAACTATGGCAGTAGAGAATTCTGGAGACCTATTAGTGTGAACCCACTGTGTGCACCAGATTACTGAATTGACCTAGAAAATGGAAAAGGTGTTGGACAGAGGGCCCCCAAACCTTTACTGTAGGCAGTGGCAATAACAGCTTTTGGACTAAAGCCTGTGAATGCTTACTGATCCAAATGACAATAATCAAACACAACAATGAAAGCACTTTCGTTTGACCACAAAGAGTCCTCTAGGGCTACAGTTCTTTTAGAAGTTCTTATGTCCTTCTGAGAATTCTATAAAAAGTATGGACCTTTTCCCCAGAAGAATGCTCCTGTGATAGTATTCGGCAGACAGTTTTAGGGCGTATCTAGGCTCTGCCTCCTGCTTAGAGCATCCTGTGCCTTCAGCTCCTCATTTGCTGTTTCCACCAAAGTAGCTTGAGGGCGTTGAGATTCTCTTCCTTCCAGCATCAAAGTTACCCTTTTTGTTTCCAGCAGTTGTTAACTCTACCTAAAAACAGCATTAAGGAAAGCAAGTGTTCATCCGTAATTAGAGGCAAGACTCTAGAATCCAGCATCAAAGCCATCATGGAGTTTGTTTGTTTTTAAGATTTTATTTATTTGACAGAGGCAGTGAGAGAGGGAACACAAGCAGGGGGAGTGGGAGAAGCGGAAGCAGGCTTCCGCTGAGCAGGGAGCCCAATGAGGGGCTCGATCCCAGAACGCTGGGATCATGACCTGAGCTGAAGCCAGACGCTTAACAACTGAGCCACCCAGGTGCCCCATCATGGAGTTTTGATCAATGAGACTGCACTCCAGGAAGCAAGGGTTTTAGAAATTTTATGACCGACCTTGTTCATTCTCTTCAAGTACTCCAGGAGTCCCTTGTGAATGAGTGCTTTCAAATGGGATGATTTTGACTCCTAAAAATTTAAACAGATAAGGGGTCCTGGGTATAGGGGTTAGAATAAGAAATACCATATAGTAACCCTGCCTAGTTGTCAAATTATGTTGGTTTTTATAAAAAGGTACTGTTCATTTTGTACAGTGCAACTCTTCTTTTGTTCTCTTGGCTTTTTTTATACACTAGACCGGTCCAATTTTAATTCTGAATATTGAGTTTTATTAAGTAAACAGGAGTAAGTAAACAGGAGTAAGTATAACAGTCCCCCTTCATTTGCTAAAGCCCTGGCAAACTGTCAGGGTGAGCAGGGGAACCTTCCAGAGTCTTCAGCCATTCTGAACAGTTCTGAAGAAAAGTGCTCATTCAGTGCGTGACTTTTGTCTCTTCTAAAAACTTAGCTGTGATCTTCCTTCTTTTTCATTCCCTCCCCTCCCTTTTTTGTGAGGCTACTTCAAGTAAAAACTTTTTATTTAGGCTTACCTGAGGGTTAGGGAAGGAAAAAAATTTTGCTTTCTGTGGGTTCTTAAAATGGAATGGAGTCATGATTACACGTAGAAAATGAAAAACTTAAAGATACTTTGGGGCTCCTGGTTCCCAAAAGGTAACTTGTGATTATACGAACAGAATTCCTTAATAATCACAATGGTAACAGCCCCTATACCTCCTGTCCATTAAGCTTTCAAGTAGATGGGGCACAAGGCCAGTGAAAGAGATAGGAAAGAACAAGTTCACTTTCTCATCTAGAACATTCCTCACTGATCTTTTATATAGATTTCTGTGATGGAGTAGGGTTATCTTTAATGTAATTTTGATATTCTTTCTATTCTCTTTCCCCTTTTTGATTTGTGAGGTGTGAATGGAGCATTTTTGTCTTAATAAGCCAGTGCCTTGTATATTACTTGAGGGTGTGGAACCTTGAAGATTTTCTGTGTAAATCCACCTTCTCATTTCTTTTACCTTGTCCCCCAGTCTGCATGGGGGGACTGGAGAATGAACCTTCATTGTAGTTGAGTAAAAGGAGATCTCTCCAGGATTGAGACCCAGTTTTTATATTTTGCATTGTGGTCCTAGGAAATCTTAATTATAAAAGTGTGTTCCTTTTCCTTCCTTTGTCCCCCTCATGAAATCCTTCCTAACTCAAACAGGATGGAAAGAATGGAAGAAAATAAGACCTTGATTAAAGTGGGTATTTCTTAATATTTCTTTTGGATTACTTCCTCATTTTTTAAATGGTGCTATGTGGTGTCAGGATTTGAACTGTGCCATCAAATTTTCTCCATTCCATTGATCTCCCACTTTTTTATATTTGGCTTGAACTCTTTAGGATTTTGATTACTTTATTTCTGAAATTACATTATGTGTAATAAAGCCATACTAATTTGGAATGTTTGAGGGAGTAGAAGGAAAGCCATTCTAAACTAGCTTTAAATCTTAAATAAGTATTTTTTTAAGGTATGTTATATTACCATTTGCATATATATACATTTAAAAACCACAGTGTGTTACTTAGTATGATCCATAAGGAATTTGCAATTACCTGATCTTGGTTTTTGCATGTAAATGGATACTTGAAAGTGCTTGAGGCTGCTTTGAAAGGGTTCTTAATAGTTGAGCCAGTAGCCCTTGAGGTCTTGGTTATACCGGTACTCATATTTAATAGACCTTTCATTTTTTCCTCCTAGATCGGGTAAGGGTACATCGAGCTCAGCTGTCTGAACTATTACATTATTAATAAGTAGAGTGGAACTACTAGGACTTTTTTTGAGAAATTCTAAAACTTTTACTCTGTATATGTGCATTTACATGGCTATTAGATCTACCACACAGCTGACATGTATATGTGTATGTGTTGCAATCCCTGAACATGCCACATGTATGGGGACAATTTGAGCGAGTTATCTTTGGGTATAAACTAGACTTAGCTGAGGGCGAGAATCACATACCTTGGCATTCTTGCTCCTAAAATAAACCTGTTCATCAGAGATTTGCTCAGGTACCTGGCCTTGTGGTGGGCAGCCTTCCATGAGGAACAAGTTCCATTTCCTTTCTTTTTAGACTGCTTATCAATGGGTGGGGGGAGTAGGTGCTGAGGGGTGGCCTGGGAGGTTAGGTGGTGCACTGTTTATGTACTTGGAAGCAGGAGTGTGATTCCCTGCTGGTCCCTGTTTCTCAGGCCTGCCACATGGGTGCCACTAGTTAAAAGCAAAGGGTTTGGTGTCAGTCCTTGGTTTGACCCTCCGTGCTGTCATTACCCAGCTGTGGGATCCGTCCTGAGCAAATCAAGTTAACCTCACCAAGCTTTAGTTTCCTGATGTGGAAAATGGGGATCATAATTACAGCCTCACCAGATACATGTGCTCCAGGAGGAATGTTTGATAGTGGGAAACGGGTGGTTCCTGCACTTACGGTTGGGTGGATCAATTTGTGCAAGATAGATAATAATCAGTCTTTATGAAGGAGGTCTTTTTTTGACTGAAACTACATCCCATGCGTGTATCTCCTCAGTAGGGGGTAGGTTCTTCTAGGACATGGTCCTTGTCTTAATCATTTTTGTAACTAGCTTATCAAACTTGATACTCACGAAATGATCACTGACTAGATGATGCATACTCCCTTTGAACCTACCATAGTATGTGGATTTCTGATTGTTACATTTCCTTCTTAGACGCATTGAGAAACTCCTGCAGTTTAAAGTTTGCTAGAATGGAGTGTCTTACACATTTCCGTTGGCCAGAATGGATTATTGATTTCCTTTGGCTGGACATCTGTTCCCTAACTTCCTCAGGATTGCTATGCGACTTCCTAAAGCTGGTCTTTTCTTAGGAAGAAGGTTAAGACTTTTGCTATTACCTAGGAGAGATCAGGTTTTTATACACCAGCAGGGACTAGTTTATCTGATTTTACCCTTTAATTGGTCAAAAGTTTGGACTACTGCAGCTTTTGTTTCTTTTTTGTAGAGAATTCTGTTGCCTGAATTTTGGAATTCTAACATTTTTTCGTTCATTGCCTCTTGCTTGTAAGTAGATTGTTTCCATCTCTTGTTACTGTGTTTTTGTGAATTTTTGTTGTTTGCAGGAGAGCTGTATGGCAATCCTGTGTAGCTTTGGTTGAGGATGTGTCTTTCGTTGTTAATTGCTTGACTTCCAGGTTCCAGGACTACTCAGGTAATAAAAAGTTAAATTTCAAACCTGTATGAGGTACAGGTCCCATACCTGAAAATTTTTAGGGTAGATCTCCCTCCTACATAGAGCCTAGAGGCAGACAAATGCCCTTAGCATCTCACGTTGCGTGATGGGCAGATTTTTGCATTTGACTCTTTCTAAAGGTATATCCCTTTGAAGGTTCTGGCTTTATGTAAATATCAGCTGCTACTCCCCTCTTTATGGGAATTGTGAAGTTGCAGACACAAAATGTAAGCAGTTTAAGGAGGAGAGGGTTTATTATAAAGCATTAAATGACTGCAAAATTGTTGGAAGGGTTGAAGAAATAGATTCTAGTTGTATTCATTCAGTCAGCAAGTATTTATTGAACATCTATGTGCTGACACTGTTCTGGGATCTTGGGAGACGCGTTAATGAACAAAACAGAGGTTACCCGCCCTTCTGGAGCTTCTATTCTAGCAGGGTTGAGTCCTTAGGAACAATTCCCAAAGCCACACCACAAACGGGGCCAAGAGTGCTGCTGCTCAGTTGGGGTTGTAAAGAGCACGCAGAACACCGACACATTGCCACGGCCGGGAAGCTGCCCTGAGCAGGAAGCCTCGGCTAACGCTGTCAGCCCCAGAATCATGCTCATCACCTTTGATTCACACCAAGGTTCATACCTTGTCTCTTGTTACTCCTGAAGCTGTTTACTAGACATTTAAAAGCTCTGCTAATGATGCTGTGGAAAAATCAAGTGCCTTGACTGTGTCCATTTGCCAAAGCAGCAGAATCTTGTTTTTACCTCCGTTTCACTTCTCAGATTCATGTTTGTGTGTGTGTGTGTGTGTGTGATCAGTGGACCCTAAATAGCAACGGGAACCTCCAGCTGTGAGGGGGTCTGGGAGATGTAATCTTTAGTTCTCCAGTTCCTGTAGTGCAGAGTAGATACCCTGCAGGGGAGGTAGAATGGGTACTGAAGGTTAGTCCACCACATCCGGCGTACTTTGCCTGTTCCCGCTCAGTTTTTAAAACCCCATTCCTTACCTGTCTTCCCTGCTAAAGAGAGGGGCAGCTCACATGCACCTGGCGTTTCATTTCCTCTGCTTGCCTGGCAGTTTTTCTTTCTTGCTAACTGACTTATGCCTTTAAAATAATGTTTGCTGGATGCAGAAAATTTTAAGCAAATACATGAGATACATAACCTGCATATTACCAGAATTAGATGTGCCTAGCTTGCGACTACTCATTCACCATAATGTTCTTTAGTAATTTGTTAGAAATGTGTTACATCTTGGGGCGCCTGGGTAGCGCAGTTGTTGAGCGTCTGCCTTCGGCTCAGGGTGTGATCCTGGCGTTATGGGATCGAGTCCCACATCAGGCTCCTCCGCTAGGAGCCTGCTTCTTCCTCTCCCACTCCCCCTGCTTGGTGTTCGTTCTCTCGCTGGCTGTCTCTCTCTGTCAAATAAATAAATAAAATCTTTAAAAAAAAAAAAAAAGAAATGTGTTACATCTGATGGGGATGAAGGTTGGGGAAAAATGGTAGGGATTACATTGATTTGAAGTTTTTGGAACATGATTCACTGATCTCTTCAGGACAGCATGATGGAATAATAACATTGATTTTGTTCTATTTTCTTTTTTTTTTAATTTTCTACCTAGACAATCGTGTTGTCATGAATAGGGACAATTTCTTTCCGGTTTACATACTTTTTGTGTTTCTTGCCTTATTGCGTGGAGTAGAACTTCCAGTATGCTGTTGAATAAGAGTGTCATCCTTACCTCGTTCTGCATCTCGGAAAGCAGTCGGTCACCATTGACTATGTGAATTGTTAAGTTTTTTGTAGATGCCCTTCATGGAGTTAAGTTCTCAGTTACATTCAGTTTGCTGAGTGTTTTTGATCAAGGATGTATATTGGATTTTGTCAAATGCTTTCTCTGCATCCGACAGGAACGTGGTTTTTCTTTTGATAATATGGTAGAGTACTTTCCCCCCCAAATATTGAACAAATCTTGAATTCTTGGAATAAACTCCATTGGGTCATGGTATATTATTATCTGTTGCTGGATTTGACTTGCTAATATTTTGAAGAATTTTGCATATATTTTTTATAAGGGATACTGGTCTGTAGTTAGTGTTTTTCTCTGGCTATGGTATCAGGTGAATGCTGGTCTCATAAAATGAAAAGTGTGCCTTCCTCTTTTATTTTCAGTAGAGATTGTATATAATTGGTATTATTTCCTTTTTAAACATTTGGTAGAATTCACTAGTGAAACCATCTGGGCCTGGAGATTTTTCTCCCCAGAAGGTTTTTCAATTTTATTAGTTCTAGGACTGTTAAGGTTATGTATTTCATCTTAGATGACTTTTGATAGTTTGGCATTTTTAAAGAATTGGTCCATCTGAGTTGCTGAATTTGTGGAATTGTTTATAGTATTCTTTTACCCTTTTAATATCTTAGTCACCTTTAAGGGTCTTTAATGAAATCCTTTTTCATTCCTGATATTGTAATTTGTATTAGGTCTCTTTTTCTTTGTTCGTATTACTAGAGACTTATCAATTTTATTGACCTTTTCAAAGAGCCAAAGTTTGGTTTCATTTTTTTCTTTTTCTGTTTTCAATAGAACAGTAGTGCCCTTTTATTTCCTCTCCCTTCTTGTACTCCAGAGTTGTGACATTTTTCTTTTTACTTTTTATTATTAAAATAAAAAACTTTTATATTATCAAAGCTGGTGAGGTTTCCTTCTGTAGTGTAAATGTAATTAATACTTTAGGGTATAGGTTGAATCTAAAGGTTGAATAGGAGGTGCCTGGCTGGCTCAGTCGGTGGAGCATGCGACTTGATCTCGGGGTTGTGAGTTAAAGCCCCATGTTGGGTGTAGAGATCATTGAAAAATGAAATCTTAAAAAAAAAATCATTATGGCTATATAATTATTTACTTCATCCTAATACTGCACTTTAATTACATTTCCTTTCTTGTACAGCCTTTTTTTTTTTTCCTACTTGCATTTCTTCTTTGAGTCTTTGCCTTTTATTATATCCTCAGTTACTTTCAGACTCCCCATTATATAATCTATTGAGTTCTGTTTTCCTTCCTCTCCTTGAAATCTCCCTAGAGCCCATTTTTTCCCCAAACTGGACTGACTGTTCTCTAGGCCTTTTTCATAGCTATCATCCTGTGAATTTCCATGATTGCTTTCCTATATTAGATTGTTTCCTAAATCCCATGTCCTCTCCTTTCTTGCCATATTCCTAGATCTTGATGGAACATACACTTAAGGAACATGGTATGGAAGGATGTGAACAAAGTATGCTTTCTGGGTCCTTTTATTCAGGCTGCACATGTGATGGCTACTTGAGTTAGGCATGGAATTCTAGGATGAAAAGAATTTTCCCTGAGAATTTTTAAGGGTTGCTTTCTTGTCTGCTAGCATCTAGTCCTACTGGTGAGGGGACTGGTCTTACCTTAATTCTTGATCCACTGTAGGAGAATGTTTGTTTGTTTGTTTGTTTGTTTTTAAAGATTGCTTGCATTGATACATCTTGACATAGAGCTTTTAAAATTCATTGTATTAGTCACTGGTGGGCCATTTTAGTTTGAAGAACCATGTTCTTTTCGAGTATTACTTTGATAGTATTCTCCTTTCTGTTTATTTTTATTTTTCTGGAACTCAGAATTAACTAAGGGAACTCTGTCATGGTTATTGATGGCTGTGTAATAAACTACCCCAAAAGTTAGTGGTTTAAACACCTCCATCTTTTCATGCCCATAGATCCTGTGGACTTCAAGCAGGGCATAGAGGGGTGGCTTGCTTTGTAACCTCAAGTCTAGGGCCTCTGCTCAAAGCACTTGAAAGGCTACTGATGACTCAAACAGCTGGGGGGCTAGAGTCATCTGGGGACTTTTGCTTTATATGTCTGGGGACTGGGCGAGGATAATGTGAAGGTTGGCCTCAGCTGAGACTGTTGACCAGAACACCTGCACATGGCCTTTCTGTGTGACTGGAATCTCACAGCATTGTGGCTGCATTCCGAGAGGGCATATCTGGACAGGGAGCCTTTGGAGAGGGAGTGGCCAAAGCTGAAGCATCAGCTAGTGTTCTTTGACCTAGTTTCAGAAATCCTATCATTTCTGCTCCATTCTCTTGGTTCTTAGTGAGTTAGTAGGGTCAGTGCAGATCCAAGGGGAAAGGAATTAGACTCCATATCAGTCCACTACCAAGGAGAGAAACAGCCCAGTGCTGAACTTCTCTTGGAACCATGTGAAAAGTAATAACTTGTTGCAGTATTGAAACATTTAAATTTGGATGCCACCTCCAGATGAGTCCTTATGTGTGAAGAGTATTTTCTAGTTCTAGAGCCCATTCATGAAAACAACCAGTAGTAAACTATAAACAGATTTAGATGATCAAATGTGCATTTAGGACCAGCAATAAAAGGGTTTGAAGGCTAGATATAGGGAAGAGTGAGAAAGTGAGTTTGAGTGTTTAGTAAGAGGTTGTGGGGAAGTGAGTTGGAGGGCTGTAGTAGCAATCAGTCCCTTCATAGGTCAAAGGGAGCAGAGTGTGCCAACACAAGCCCTGTGAGGAAACGTCTGCTCCTGGCCTGCAGATAGCTCTTTCATTTAAGGAACATTGCACCATGTTCCTCCAGTAGCCTGTTATTACCAAGGCAACTCTAAGTTCCTTAATGCCAGTGATGATCGTGCTATGGATTTCAGGTTCTTTTGATCTGGGTTTGCCTTTCTTTGATGCCTAATGTTTCTTCAAGGACAAAGATGAATGGAAGTCTTATCACCTGAATGAAAACCTCACTGAACATTTGGAAATGTAGAATTATTAGACAGATGTCTTCAGAGTAGGGAGGGTGAATGTATTCATGATAGTGAACATATTTATCTGACTGTATACAACTAATTCATTGATATTTTCTATATCTTCAAATAGAAAAGAGATTCTTTTCTATTTGAATTTGAAATACCATTTGAAAAAATACTGTATGGGCACTGTGAAGTATGAAAAGCACTGTGGGTGGGGGACACCATGGCTCATGAACATCTTGTATGAAGTTACTGTAATGTGCTTAAGGGCGTTCTTCAGTTTTGTTAATTTCTTGCCAACATTCTAGCCATAGCCAGAGGGATAAAGAGGGGAAGGTATACCCCGGAAGTATAGTATATGCTTTTCCCCCATGCTTTGTTAACATAATTCCTAGGTTACTGTGATAGCCTGCAAAAGTTTATTGACTCCATATTACTGCTGAGTCAATACTGTATTTTAAATATACTATTTTAGGGGTGCCTGAGCTTAGGGGCCCCTGGGTGGCTCCGTTGGTTAAGTGTCTGCCTTCAGCTCAGGTCCATGATCTCAGGGTCCTGTGATCGAGCCCTGCATCAGGCTCCCTGCTCAACGAGGAGTCTGCTTCTCCCTCTGCGGGGGACCACCATCCCCCCACCCCCGCTCATGCTTGCTCATTCTCTTTCTCTCTCTCAAATAAAATCTTCAAAAAAAAATATCCTATTTTGGCAACTCTAATAAAAGGTTTTTATGAAATCTTATTTTGTTCCTGTGGGGAAATTTCTGAATTAAAAAAATTTTTTTTTATTTGGTGCTACAACCTGCTTATAACCTAGGTATTGAGTGTATTAAGTTTATTTCAAATTCTGATGAATGATTTATAATGGGAATATAGATTGAAATGTAGGTTTGGGGTTTAATATTCAGGATCTATCTAAAACGTAAATTTTACATGCTATAGGCCAGCGATATTTAAGTCTGTTAAATATTTGTAAAGTAGAATTTCTGTGAAAAGGCAGTTGAGGAGAAAGACCCAAATAGTAAAGATGAAAGGTACCATTGTGTGGTCCTATATGAAGTTTCTCTGCACTTAGAAACAGAGTTAATGTAATGTATTTTTCAACATACAATATATATATATTCAGGATATTTCAATGTAATATATATTTCATCCAGAGATAGAGCTACACTATTAAGCAAGAAGGACATTTTTGTTTTCTTGGCAGCCACATTAGATTTCTCAACATGACATTATAATTATTTCCTCCCCCTTTAAGAATGAGTATATCATAATGTGTAGCAACCTCAAGAATAAAACATGGAAAGAATAACCTCTAGTATGAAAATATTTCCTCTAGACATCATGAAGGCTTAGGACAAATACCTCCTTGAGAATAAAGCCTGTTTAACATGGCTTGTGCTAGATAGGACACCTATCATATTTATAGTCCTGTGTCTGCATTCAAGGTCTCCCCATCCCCCCCCATTTCCAGATATCTTAGAGCTTATAAAATCTATTTTATATATTTTTTAACTGGCTGAGGAATAATTGACAGATATACTGAAGTGTACAACATGGTGATGTGATAGACCTATTTACTATGAAATGATCACCAAGGTAGTGGTAATTAACACATCCATTACCTCCCATGGTTGACTTCTTTTTTTACCCTATGTTGCTTAAGATCCAGCAACTTTCAAGTTTAAAATACCATATTAACTATGTAGTCGCTGTGCTCTACACCTGTAAGTTGACTCCACATTAAATTGTACCCACCTAAGTGGCTCTTACATAAACATTTTCACAGGCATTTGTATCTAGCGTTTTAGAAGCTCGGTTAGTCCCTTATATATAACAAAGCCATACTTGTGGCTTTCTTTATAATGTATATGTGACCTCCAGCCGTGGGGTAGGAGCTCAGTGAATGTATACTTCTTACATTAGGAGGATAGTTTTACCTGCATCTGGATCAAGAAAGCCCCTCTGGGTTTTATGTAGTGTGACGGTGAAGGCAATTAGAATGGCCTGGCTAAGCACATCAATATGCATAATTGACAAGCTACTCAATATTTTAAAAGATAAGTACTTTCCACTCTTTTCTTTGGCTATCAAGTGTAACTTCATGTAAGTATTATACTACAATGTATACTCTGGCTCTTGTTTCATTATAAAAAATAACATGTATATTCCGTTACATAGTAAATGACCTGTAACTCTTATGTATATATACTAAGGCAAAGTGAACAAATTTGAGAAACTTTAAAAATACTTGCTTGCCTCTAGGGAGGACAGCCTCAGTGCGATTATAACTGAATGAATAATCTATAGCTCTTAAAAAGGGATAAGAGTAGGCACTGAGATTGGAGAGGAAGAAGTAAAACTTTATTGGCAAGATGGTAGGATTTTGTATGTTGAAGATCCTGAGGAATCCACTACAAAACTGTTGGATAAGTGAGTTCATTAGGATTACAGGGAGGGTACGAGAACAATACACTAAAGCCAGTTGCATTTCTGTTACATTGCCAGTGAACAAGCTGACAAATTTAGAAAACTGTTTAGCTTATAATACAACAAAATATTTAGAAATACATTTAACAAAAGAAGTGTAAAACTTGTATTTTGCAAACCACAAAAAATTATTGAATGTCCAGAATAGGCGAATCAGTAGAGACAGAAAGCAGGTAGGTGCTTGCCTAACGGTGGGGGTAAGGGGCTGGGAAATGTGGAGACTGCTGGTTGGTGTAGGGTTTCCTTTTGGGGTGGTGAAGTTCTGGAATTAGAGCATGCTGTTGGTGGGACTATGAATATACTAAAGCCATTGAATTACATATTTTAAATGGGTAAAATGTATGTGAATGAGATTTGAACAGCTTAGAAAGGGGGGGGTAAGGTGGTCAGAAATATGGACATGAAAGTAATATATGTTTCCGGTTACTTTTTTTTTCGCAAACACTAGAGTCCAACTTGAGGCACTGAGAGTTTGTTTGCATTTTTTCTAAGCTAGGTGGGCTCGTGTTCTCCTTAGGAACTCTTTGAACACTGGAAAACATTATGGTAATTCACAGAAAAATTTTGTTTTAATTTGCCCAATATGTAGGTGCCATAAGTTAGCTTTTAGAAAAAAAAAAAAAGGATGAGAATTTAGTTGTTGAATGGTTTGCCAGTGTCCTTTGAAGTTTCTCTGAAATCCTTGGGAGGTTACCACTAGGCTTTAATCTGTCTGTCTTCCTCCACAAAAGTTTGTCAAATAATGTCATATATTAGTGTCCCTGGTAGAAAATGAGAAACTCAGAAGAATAAACAAAAGAAAATAAGCGTATAAATCTTCTCTCCCAGAGAGAACTATTTTTAGAATTTTATTTCATTCTAGTACTTACTTTAAAAAAAAGATTTATTGAAATATTCATATACAGTTAATCCATTTAGGCTTCCAGTGTTTGTTTATTGGAGTATAATGTCCAGAAAAGTATACAACATGCAAGTACACAACTTGAGGATTTTCCCATCCAGGGGAAACTGCCCTTCGGGATACAAGAGCATCACTCCCTCCTTGTTACTGTGTCCTCTGCAGGTGAATAGCCACTGCCCCGACTTTAACACTGGCGGTTCCTCCTGGTTTTGTACTTCTTGTACAGTAAAATATGAAAGATCTGTTCTTTTGGGCTGCTGCTTTTCTATAGCGTTATATTTTTTAGTTCTAGAATACTACCCTGCTTTGTGATTGTAGGATTCTTTTGTTCAGCATTTGGGTAGTTTTCTGTTTGGGGCTATCATTAGTAGTCTTACTGTGACCGTTGTAAGACCATATTGGTAGACCTCTGTATGCATTTCTGATTGGTACATACCACTGAGCAAAATTGCTGGGTCCCAGAACGTTGCTTCTCAGACGGTCAAATGCACATCAGTCACCTGGGGGCTTGTTAAATGTAGATTGTTTTTCAGGCGATCCGGGGTGTGGCTCGAATTTCCGCATTGCTAACAAGGTCCAGGGTGTGCGGGGTGTACTGTTTCTGGATCACACTTTGCGTAGCAAGGCCCTAGGGTATATATAAGTTCAGTTTTAGTAAATAATGCTGCACAGTGCTCAAAGTAGTTGTGTCCGTTGACTTTCTCTCCCACAGTGTGTGAGATTGCTTTATGTGTGCGTGAGTCTGCTTCTGGACTTTGTGTTCTGCGCCATTGATGAGCACTTCTGTTTGTGCCAGGGCCACACTCGTCATTGCTTTAGGTCTGTGTAACTCTTGATAGCCGCTCATATAAGTCCTCAAGCTTTGCATTTCTTCAAGATTGTCTTGGCCTTCCTTGGACCTTTGCATTTTAATCTAAATTTTATAATTAGTATCCGTTTCCCACACCAAAAAACCTGGAGTTTTTATTGTGATTGTATTGAATCTATGGATCAGCTCGAAGAACTGATCATCTTTACGATGTCCAGATCTCTGAACGTGGCATATGAGTAGCCCTCCGTTAGTGATGGGGTCTCGGATTTCTTTCAGTAACAGTGTGTGGAGGTTTTATTTTCTCTGTAGAGATTTTATTTTTCTGGTTTATTCTCAAGTATTTTATTGGTTAAATCTATTATAAATGGTTTTCTTAGTTTTCTATTTGACAATTATAGGTGGCTAATATGTAGAAGTATGATTTTTTTTTAATATTGACTTTTAATCAAGCAAATTGGTGAATTCACTTGGTAATTCTTATTTTTGGTATATAGATTTCTGTTAACACAATTGTGTCCTATGCAAATGATGACCGTTTTTCTCTTCCAAACTTTACACTCTGTCATTTCTTTTCTTGCCTAAATGTACTGCTTAGGATCTCCGGAAAAATGTGGAATAAAAGTCCTAGTAGGTATCGTTGTTATCTTTCCCATTTCACAGGGAAAGCTTTCATTTTTTAACATGATGTGTGATGTATGCTTGCGATTTTGTGTAGATATCTTTCATCAGCTTGAGATTCCTTCTCATCCTAAATAAAATTTTTTTTTAAATTTTATTATTTTGGGAGGAGGGGTGGAGGGAGAGGGAAGGAGAAAGAGAATCTCAAGCACACTCCCCCCTGAAGTGAGGAGGCTTACGTGGGGCTGGATCTAATGACCCTGAGATCATGACCAGAGCCAAAAGCAAGGGTCGGGTGCTTAACCAGCTGAGCCATCCAGGCTCCCCTGGTTTTGTTTTTAAATCGTGGGTAGATGTTGAATATTGTAAAATGTAATTTCTCCTATTAATATCATGATCATATATGACTTTTCTTCTTTATTCTGTTACTATGATGAATTATGTTGATTTTTTTTTTCCTTACCCTTTTTATATAAATCTTTGAATTGGTTGGCTGGTATTTCTTAATGAGGGAGATGGACATGATAGTCCTTGTTATAACTTGTCAGATTTTATGCTGGCCTAATAAAATGGGAAGGATATATTTTTTTCTGTCTCTGGAAGAGTTCATGTAAGATAGTTCCTGCTCTCTAAATGCTTGGAAATTTACTAGTGAAGCAATTGAGCCTAGAGTTTCTTTGAAGAAGGTTTTAGTTATGGGTTTAATGTATTTCATAGCTATGGGACTACACTATTTTTTAAATATTTTTTAATTTTTTTATTAGGTGGGGAGAGGGAGAGAGGTGTTTTTTTTTAATTTTTTATTTTAATTTTATTTTTTTTAAAAAGATTTTATTTTATTTATTCGACAGAGATAGAGACAGCCAGCGAGAGAGGGAACACAANTGTATATATATTTTTTAAAGATTTTATTTATTTATTTGACAGAGATAGAGACAGCCAGCGAGAGAGGGAACACAAGCCGGGGGAGAGGGAGAGGAAGAAGCAGGCTCCCAG
>NC_048223.1:104428374-104497790 GCF_002007445.2 Ailuropoda melanoleuca
GCCCGCCCGCCCCCGGCCGCAGGCCCGGCAGGGCCCTCCCCCGGCGGCGCGCTCCCGCGCGCGCACACATTCGCACACAGTACCTCGGCTCCTGCCCAGCCTCTCCTGCCCCCCGCGAGTGCCGAACCCCCTGGGGCCGGATGCCATGGGTAACAACTTCTCCAGTATCCCCTCTCTGCCCCGAGGAAACCCGAGCCGGGCGCCGCGGGGCCACCCCCAAACCCTCAAAGGTAAGGAAGGCTCCGCCGGGCCGGGCGCAGCCGGAGGACTGGGGCGCAGGTGGAGGGGCAGGGATATGTGGAGAGGTGTAGTTGGGGAGCACGGGCAGGTGCCACCTGTTGTGCGTATTTGGAGACTCGAGGTGCGCATCAGGCCCTGGAGGTGGGCTAGGGGAGGGGGGCTGCTGGTGATGATGTTGAAAACCGGGAGGATGGCGTTCCGTGGGGTCTGCGCAGTTTTCCCTGCCAGCACTGGGAACGTCACTGGAGTTAACTCAGGCCGTGATGCTAGGCTAGCGTGCAGGGGTTGGGAAGGGCATTTGCCCAGTGGGTAGGGGAGCGTGGCAGGATGGTCAAGCCGGCCAGCTGTGCTTCTCAAGGGAGGCATCTCAATCTCCTTTTTCATCTGTCCAGGGCTGGAGAGGTCACGCTGGAAGCACTAGTTGCATTTCCAATTGGAGGGTCTTAAAGATCCAGGACTGACTTACAGCAGCCTGGAAGAAGGGGCCAAAGCTGATGGCCTCTGGAGTCCTCTGCAGCTGTTGACTTTTTGCATTCACTGACTCAGCTTGGTTTCTGGTTCCTCCAAAGGCCAGATGTCCAGTTGGAACCCGTTAGAAAGGTTGGGAGCCTTGAAAAAGAGGAACATCTACCAGGAATGCCTTTGCTGTCTAAATCCCCAGACCCACCCAGCACCCCCAGGGAGGCCCTAGGCCCAGACTTCAGCCCTATGTCTTCCAGTGCTGTCTCTGACCTTCGTAAGACACAACTGGGTCCCCCCAGGCCCTCAGACCCCACTGATTCCCTTCAGGAAACTGCCCTTCTGTCACACTTAGAACCAGTTAGCACTAGTCCTGGGTATTCTGATGAGTAAGAGCCAGGAAGGGAAGACCTTGGTCTTCCACAAAGAACCACCCATTTCTTCAGCCCCTTGGGTCGTGAGAAGGATAATAGTCATACCCATTGACAAAGAGTTAAAATTTACAAAGAACTTTCACAAACACCTGTTCATATGAGCGAGGAAATTGCTCTGGGTTGTCAGCAAAACTAATCATACCCATTTTACAGTTGAGAACCAATGCTCATTTTAGGTTCCCAAAGCCAGCGAGAGGCAGAGCTAGGCTGCAGAGCTCTATCTTCTGACTTGGAATTCTGTCCTCTCTTTTGCTGGACAGTTAACTTCCCAGACTAGGAGAGAGGAGGAGAGATAGGACCACCATTCTGCGTTTTAACTCCAAACCTTTCTGAACTTCTGCTCTTACTAGGCTTGGGAAAATCAGTGGGTTTGTTGTGTCTCTGGAAATTAATATGGTGGTATATGTCAGTCTTTTTAAAATAACACACTCATTGGCCTTGTGATTCTCCCCAAAAGAACTGATCCTAGCAAAATGGAGACCCAGGCAAATACTTATGCATCAGGTGAAGATGTTCACAGCAGTGTTATTTATACTAAGAAAACAACCTAAATGCCCTGTAATCATGGTATATCCTCTTGGTGGAGTATTATGCAATCTTTAAAATTGTATTTTTGAAGAATATTTGATGACTTGGGAAAATGCTCAGTGCAGCATAATGGCAGTTGGAAAAAGCAGGACACAAAGTTGTATAGGCTGTGAGATCCCAATTTTGTTAAAAAAATATGAATCAAAAAAAAAATCCACGTTGGAAAGAGAGTTTCCAAAAGGGTAATAGTGGTTTTCCTCTGGGTAATGGGATCATGTAAGATTTTTTCTTCTCTTTTTTATACTTCACTCTTTTTAAAAATTTCTACAATAAGGAAGTATTTTTTTTTATCATCGGCAATAAGCTGTAAGTATTAACATGTATAAAGGCTATTTCTGAGTATTGGAAACAGATTTGTAATGATGGAGGAACCTGTGGACATCCTCTCGTTCAGTGTCCTCCCTCACAAGTGAGAAGAATGGAGGAAAGGGAGAGTGATTTCCCCACTTACTCAGTGCATCAGATAGCAAAGTCAGGCTGAACCCTTCAAGGATAGGGTAGCTAGGACAGTGAGTTGACTTGGGGTTTAATTGCTCACACACTGCCCCAAAAGGCCACCCTGCTCCATCCTTGACCCTAGGGAAGCCCAGACAAGGCTTTGGTAATTGCACCCCTTTTTACCAAAAGTGTGGGATTGTGGGGATGTGAGGTCTCCGTGGCTGGGGTCTTCAGCAAGGGAGGGAAGGGGCGAAGGGTTGGGAGAGGGTCTGGGATACTCCCACCTCCCTGCCCCCACCCAACTGCCTTCTCTGCCTGTTTCCCCACCTGTGTGGCCCGGGAAACTCCCCTTATGCTGCCTCCCTGGTTTACAGAGATCAATTTCTTCTTCCAGGTGACTAAATGCTGGTGAAATATTCCCCCTAGCTGTCTCCCTCCCTCTGCCCTTCAGGCTTGATTTACCAGAATCCACTTTCTTCTCCCTTCCCACATACCTATGGGAGGTGGCCATGAGAATTTTGATTCTGTTCCTTCCAAGCCTAAGATGGAGGATTAGAGTGTACCCTTGACAGCCACCTATGGGTGCCCTCTGTCCTTTGCCCAGGTTCCACTGATCCTGACTTCTCTCCACCCTAATAAAGCCATTACCTTCATTCTGTGATTGTTTTAGTGTCCATTCCAAATTCCCTTCTAACTGTATCAGCATTGACTTAGTAGTCTTCTCTGATATATCAGTGGTCATCCAGAATTCCATTCCAATTGTATTGGTGTTGACCTCAATACTGGCTGTGATTCTAAGCCTGTCCACTCAGACTTCTGCTCAGATTGCTTCTGTACTCACCCTGAATCCAGCTCTGATTCGTATCGGTGTCTGTCTTAGAAATTTGCTAGGGATGGGGAACTCTTGATTTTTTCTCTCCTTCCATAATTGCAATCTCTATTGATTTCTCACCATTTTAATTAAAACAACTGGCATATGTCTGGCATAATTGGGACCCTGGGACACACTGGAGATCTGAGATTGGTCTGGCTGTCAGGCCGAGATGAAATGAGTCTCATTTATCACCTGTCAGATGGTAGACTTTGGTGTTCTCCCTGGAAACACACTGACTTCACTGCTGGTGATTCCCACTGGGGTCTGAACAGTGTTGGTCTGGGAGTGTCCAGGGGAGAGATCCAAGGCATAGCTCTAGGCTTAGGACCAACAGACAGTTACGAGGAGTTGCTACGTGCCTGGCCTAGAGGTGAGGGCTTCTGACATCCCTGTACATTCACAGGCTGAAGATCTATTTGAAAAGGCAAGGTGGATTTGAGCTGGACATGGAGGGAACTGCAGAAATTGTATAGATGACAAAGGGTACGGCCCGCATGCTAGGGTATGGAGAGAAGGGTTGGGAAATGGACATACAGCAGAGGCTTGGAGGTGGGAATCAGTAACCGTGTGTATATATTGTCAGTGAGGGGCACAGGGTAACTGGGGCAAGAGGCTCATGCTTCGTGGAGACAAATACAGAGAATAAAGAACTTCCTCCTTTCCCAGCTCTTTCTGAGTGCCTGCCTGCTTGGTGCTAAGTGTTGGGGGAAAGGTAACCAGGAAAACCTTGCAGAGGGCTATCCAGCCCCAGTGGTCACCCACAGATGAGGACTGGATGGGCTACCTCCCATATTTTTTTAAATTGTAGTGAGATTTACATGAAATCTACCATTTTAACATTTTACTTATTTATTTTTTTATTTTATTTATTTGAGAGAGAGAGTGGGGGAAGAGGCAGAGGGAGAGAATCTTCAAGCAGACTCCCTGCTGAGCATGGAGCCCAGGGTGGGTGGGGCTCAGTCCCACGACCCAGGAGATCATGACCTGAGCCAAAACCAAGAGTCAGACAGTTAACCCACGAAGCCACCTAGGTGCCCTCATTTTTAAGGCGTACAGTCCAGTGACGTTTAGTACATTCAGAGTGTTGTGCAACCACCACCACTATCTAGTTCCAGAACGTTTTCATCACCTCAGAAGGAAAGCCTGTACCCATAAACAGTCACTCTCCATTACCTCCTCCCCTGAATCCTTGGCTAAGAGTGCCCAGAAACACTGACCTAGGAAGTGGTGGAACTGGAATTTCTACCCAAAACACAAAAGCCCATGGGGGAGAAAATTGGTCTTGGGGGAATTTTTGCATATTGGGGCTTTCTTTTTCCTGACCCTCTGGGATGGCATGTGTTCACTCCCAAGATATGCACATTGAGGGTCAGGCATTGGCTCTAAATCACAAAGGCCAAGATGGAGGCTGAATAGGCAAGAGCAAGAGGGAGGAAGAGGGGGGAGGAAGGAGGGCAGGAGCTGGGCACTGCCCAGGGGATGCCAGGGATGCCTCTATCCTGGTGTGCCAGCTGCCTCGGCCTATTTCTTGTTGGTCTGTGACTCTCCCAAGGGCTAGAGGCTTAGGGGCTGCTTCTCACTGAACTGGTTGCTTTGGCAACACTGGGCAGGATGCAAGTGGTCTCCTTGGTAACGCCTGGGAAACCTGCCTATGGGGATGGAGGGAGGTGGACTGGCCAGCGGTCAGGCAGGGTGGCACAGGCAGAGCTGGGCTAGGCTGCTGAGATCAAAGGCCTTTGGGGAGGGTCAAGCTTATGGAATAGCCTGGGCTGCCTGTTGGTCATTCCCCAGCAAGACAGAGTCCAGAGGCCCAGGGGAACTGGGTGCCTGCCTGGAGACACCAAAAGCACCAATGGGTTAGCCCAGGAAGTGGGAGGAGTTGGGGGTGAGAGTGGGAAGCGGGGGAGAATATAGCTTCTGGATGACAGATTCAGCTACAGGGTTTATTAAAAGATGCTTATCAGAGGTCATTACCCAGATCCTGCTGTTCTGGAAAATGAGCAGGTGCTGACGCCTGTGGGGGACCGGGTGGAGAGAAAAGAAGGTCTAGGAGAGGTGGAAAAGGAAATAGATAGAGTCACTGGCAGGCAGGTGGGAAGCCTTGGCTTTCTGTCTGCTCTAGCTGCAATTGGGGGGTAGGCTGGGCTCTGCACTGGGCTCTGGAGGTGAGGTTCTCGTAGGGTGAGAGTTGGGGTTCCAGGGATGCTCTGATAGGAAGGGCTCATTCTGTTGTTCAACAAATGCATGCTAAGCATTGACAATGGGCCGGACACTCTCGTAGGCATGAGAATACAGTGGCGTACAGAATAGATGAGGGTTTGCTGCCATGGCTGCCGTGAAGCTTCCCCTCCAGTGGAGAGGCGAATGGGAAGAAAAATGACAAATGAATAAAAACGAATTGGAATATGATAATAAGTACTAACATGCTATGTGCTGGAGCCTGTGCTAAGCTCTTTACACCTATTATCTCATTTATTTTTTTAAGATTTTATTTATTATTTTAGAGAGAGAGAGAGTCCGCACACGTGAGTTGGGGGAGGGGCAGAGGCAGAGGGAGAGAGAGAATCCCAAGGAGACTCTGCGCTGAGCACAGAGCTGGAAACAGGGCCCGATTCGACGACCCTGAGGCCATGACCTGAGCTGAAATCAAGAGTTGGAAGCTCAACCGACTGAGCCACCCTGGGGCCCCTTATCTCATGTAATTTTTAAAACAATCTTGTGAGGCAGGTATGAGTATTAACCCCATTTATGGATGGGTAAACTGAAGCTTACAGGTTAAGTAACTTGCTCAAGGTCAAATGGCTGATACGAGGTGGAGCTGGGATTCTGGTTTCTTAAAATAAGACAATAGTGAAGTTTGCTGCCTCAATTGACTCTTCCTTTCGCGAATGATTTCTCTGTAGCATGTGGTGCTAATTTGATGCATTTTACCCAGAGAACGTTTTTCAAAATTGGAGTCAATCCTCTCGAACCCTGCTGCTGTTTTATCCACTAAGTTTTGTAATATTCTAAATCCTTTGTTGTCCTTTCAACAATCTCCACAGCATCTCAAGAAACCACTTTGTTCATCTGTCAGAAGGAGTTCCTCATCTGTTAAAGTTTCATCAAAAGATCGCAGCAATTCAGTCCCATCTTCAGGCTCCACTTCTAATTCTAGTTTTCTTGCTATTTCTACCCCATCTGCAGTTACGTCCTCCACTGAAGTCTTGAACTTCTCAGAGGCATCCATGATGGTTGGCATCAGCTTGTTTCAAACTCCTGTTAATGTTGACGTTTTGACCTCTTTCCATGAATCACAAATGTTCTTAATGGCATCTAGAATGGCGAATCCTTTCCAGAAGGTTTTCTGTGGACTTTGCCCAGATCCATCAGAGGAATCACTATCCATGGCAGCTCTAGCCTTATGAAATGCATTTCTTTTCTTTTCTTTTTTTTAAAGATTTTTAAAATTTATTTGACGAGAGAGAGACAGCCAGTGAAAGAGCGAACACAGGCAGGGGGAGTGGGAGAGGAAGAAGCAGGCTCCCAGTGGAGGAGCCTGACGTGGGGCTCGATCCCAGGACTCTGGGATCATGCCCTGAGCCAAAGGCAGATACTTAACAACTAAGCCACCCAGGCGCCCCATGAAATGCATTTCTTAAATACTAAGACTTGAAAGTCAAAATGACTCTGAGGCATGGGCTGCAGAATGGAGGCTGTGTTGGCAGGCATGAAAGCAACATTAATGTCATGGTCCATCTCCATCAGAGCGCTACAGTGACCAGGTGCATTGTCAACAAACGGTAATATTTTGAAAGGAATCTTTTTTTCTGAGCAGTAATTCTCAGAAGTGGACTTTAAATATTCAGTAAACCATGTGGTAAACAGATGTGCTGTCATCCAGGCTTTGTTTTTCCATTTCTAGCACACGGGCAGAATAGATTGAGCATAATTGTTAAGGGCCCTAGGATTTTCAGAATGGTCAGTGAGCATTGGCTTCAGCTTAAAGCTTCCAGTTGCATTAGTCCCTAACAAGAGAGTCAGCCTGTCCTTTGGAGCTTTGAAACCAGGCACTGACTTCTCCTCTCCAGCTATGAAAGTCCTAGATGGCATCTTCTTTAATAGAAGGCTGTTTGGTCTACATGGAAAATCTGCTGTTGAGTGTAGCCCCCTTCGAGAATGATCTTAGCTGGATCTTCTGGATGCCTTCCTGCGGCGTCTCCAGCAGCACCTGCTCCTTCACCATGCACGTTTATGCTGTGGCGACGCCTTCTCCCCTCAAGCCTCACGAACCCACCTCTGCTGGCTTCAAGCTCTTCTTCTCCAGCTCCCTCACCTCTCTCGGCCTTCACAGAATTGAAGAGAGTCAGGGCCTTGCTCTGCATGAGGCTTTGGTTTAAGGGAATGTTGTGGCTGGTTTGATCATCTATCCAGACCATTCAAACTGTCCCATAGCAGCAATAAGACTGTTCCACTTTCTTATCATTTGTGTGTTCACTGGGGTGGCGCTTGTCATTTCCTTCAAGACCTTTTCTTTTGCACTCACAGCTTGGCTAACTTGCTTTCCCTATCTCCTGCCTTCCTCACTAAGCTTAATCACTGCTAGCTTTTGAGTTAAAGTGAGAGATGCAAGACTCTTCCTTGTACTTGACCACTTAGAGGCCAAGGCAGGGTTGTCAATTGGCCTAATTTCCATATTGTTGTTGGAGCAGTCAGAACACACACACCATTTATTGGTTGAGTTTGCTGTCTTATAGGGCCATGGTTTGTGGCTCCCCAAAACAATAACTCATCACAGATCACCATAATACATATAATAATCATGCAAAAGTTTGAAATATTGCAAGAATTACCAAAATATGGCACAGAGACACGAAGTGAGAAAATACTGTTGGAAAATGACGCTAGTGCTCTTGCTGGATGCAGGGTGGCCACAAATCTTTAATTTGTAAAAAAAACTCAGTATCTGCAAAGTGCAATGAAGTGAAGCACCATAAAACAAGGTATGCCTGTAACCTCTTTATTTAGAACAGTTTTAGATTTACAGGTTTATTGCAAAAGTGTATGGAGTTTCCAGATACCCCATATCCAGTTTCCTCATTATTAACATTATAGTATGGAAAATCCGTGACAAATAATGAGCCCATCTCCATACACTGTTATTAACTAATGTCTATATTTTATTCAGATTTCCTTCGTTTTCCCAATGTTCTTTTTCTGTACTGGCATCCCATCCAGGATATCACATTATATTTTTAGGTACCATCTTATATATTTAGTTGTCATGTTTTCTTAGGTTCCTCTTGGTTTTGACAATTTCTCATGCTTGCTTTGTTTTTGGTGACCTTGACAGTTTTGAGGGTTACTGGTTAAGTATCTTGTAGACTGTGCCTCTCTTGGGATTTCTCTGATGTTCTTTTCGTGATTAGATTGCTGTATAGGTTTTGGAGAGCTAGACCATAGAGGTGAAGTGTCGTTTTCATCACATATCAACAATGCATGCAATCAACGTGATTTGTCCCTGGTGATGTTGACCTTGATCACCTGGCAGAGGTGGTGCTTGTCTGATTTCTTCATTGTAAAGTTAAAGTTATACTTTTCTCCCCTTTCCATATTCACTCTTTGGAAGAAAGTCCCTATGCACAGCCCTCACTTAAGGGGGGGGGAGTTCTGCTCCACTTCCCTGAGGCCTGAGCACTATTTTCCTTTATTTTAATTTTTTAAAAAGATTTTATTTATTTATTTGAAAGAGAGAGAATGAGAGAGAGCGAGCACATGAGCAGGGGAGAGAGAGAAGCAGACTTCCCTGCTGAGCAGGGAGCCTGACGTGGGGCTTGATCCCAGGACCCCGGGATCTAGTTACCCGGTCAGTTACATTTGGATAAGGGCTGTGAAGAAGACTGTGGAGCTGCTGGGGGAACTTGACCTGGTGCTGGGGTCTGGGAAGGTTTCTCTAGGGAAGTGATCTGAGGATGTGTAGGGCTTGGCTTTATGTTCCTAGAGGGGTGCTCCTGACCTATTGGGTTTAGAACTATTCATTTAGCACCCCGACCCCTGCCTGTTCAATGCCACTGGCCACCTTAAATGTCATTGCGACATTAAAAAAAAAAAAAAGAAGCTCTCCCAAGGTTTTCTTTTTTTTCTTTTAATTCCAGTAAAGTTAACATACAGTGTTACATTAGTTTCAGGTGTACAATATAACAATTCAACAATTCTGTAATTACTCAGTACTCATCACAATAAGCGTCCTCTTAATCCCCTTCACCTCTTCCACCCACCCCTCCACCCACCTCCCCTCTGGTAACCATCTGTTCTCTCAAGTTAAGATCTCCCATATTTTTAAAAGCACCCCGAAGGGGGCAGTGCCACCCTTAATTGAGAGCATTGAGCTGGGTGTGGAGAGCAGCAGTGATGGCTGTTCCTGGCAGGGGGCCTAGCATAAGCTCCTGTGCTTAAGGACAGTTTAGAGTTGGCTTCAGCTAACTTGCGGGGGGGGGGGGGGGGGGCGATGATCCCAGGCCAATGTCATCCTGACCCTCTGGGCTAAGAAACTTGCAGCAGGAAATCATGAAGAGACCACTGCCTTGTCTCTCTTCCGTGATCACAGAGGCTGTCTGAGCAGGGCTGGGGCAGGAGGAGGAGAGAGGATCTTTCCTGGGATGAAGGAGAGGGCGAGAGAAGTATGTCTGCTGGCTTCTCTGTGCGGCCTTCTTTGCCTCCATTGCCCCGGAATGCCAGCCTGGCTGCTCCAGGGGCTGAGGAGGGGACAACGATAAGGGAGAACGTTGCCCGGAGGAGATGTTGTCTTATGATAAGGATGGGGACAGTTCCACATGCTCCTGGCTTTCATCTTCGTCTTTCCCCCCGTGGCTCGCCCTGGCTTCTACCCAGCATCCACTGAAAGGTGGATCTGCTGCTGTGGATGGGTCAGTCTAGAGTGTGTGTCTGTCCCAGTGAGGCTGTACATCCAGGTGCCTCTGAGAGTGAGGGGAGGAGGCACTGGCCTTGATCAGAGTAAGTAAAACTGCAGGGCTGCTCCAGCTGATTTACTTCGTGTGACGGTGACCTCTTGGTACCCAACATGGCGCTGGGTATGGAGAACTGGGACTTGAATTGGGTCTGCCCTTCAGGTGCTCACAGCCCAGCCTTATTTAATTCAGACATCCGTCCATATAGACAGAAGGGTTCTGGAGCCCTTTTTCTGCTCTATGTCTGCTTGCTTTTCCTTTCCTTTTCTTTCCCTCATCTTCCTGGCAAATACTCCTTTGAACACATTCTCCCTGAGAAGACTGGCAGGTGGTCAGGCGGAAGGGCCAGTGGCCCCTGACTTTGAACATCAGAACCCAAATATACCATAGAGACTGTTTTGTTCCTGCCTCCTTTCTCAGCCCTGGTCTGGGGTTCTCAGTCCCAGAGGGGAAAGTGACTTGCCCAAGGTCATACAGCGGTATTGTGGTCTCAAGGCTCGGAACTTGCAGGATGCTAATGCTTTCCAGAGCTGGCAGAAGAAAACTCCGGAGGGACAGCCTGAACGCTTGCCCCAGCTGTGCTATGTGCTGTCCATAGGGGGAGCTATTGAAGGGCTTTAAATGGAGCAGTGACAAAATCACTTAGATGTCTTAGAAAGTTCTGGGGCAAGAGAGCAGCAGGGCAGGGCCAGGCTAGAGGCTCCTGCAGACCACCAAGGGGGAGACAGGTGTGGCTTCTGCCGGGGTGGGGCAGTGAGCAGTGAGGCAAGTGGATTGATTTCACCTTGAAGTTTTGGAGGTGGCGAGGGAGAGAGAGGAGCTGCCTGTGTGGACACATCTCTGGGGATTCTGACTTCTGAGGCAGTGGTCCGGGAAGCACCCAGGTGGCCTGACTTGGAAGAGCTTAGATGCACAGGGAGGGAGGCCCTCTTGGGAGGTCAGAGATGTGTGTGCAGTGTGTGGGTGTTCCCTTGAGTGTTGTGTCCCACCCAAGCTTTGAGGTCTTAGAGCCGGGAGGAGAGACAGGTGAGCAGGGCATGGCTGGCCCTGGGCCCTTAACTCCGTCTCCACCACCTGGGAAGCCATCAATAATTAATATTCGCTCTGCCTGTCACAGGTGGCTCCCACAGAGTGGGCAGAGGCAGGGCGCTGGCACCTGCGCGGTGGTGATGTGCACCTGGCTTCCGCTGGCGCCTGAGCCAGGGGCCTTCGCTCCTGATCTAGCCAGTCTTTCTCAGGTGGCTCCTTGCTCCCAGTACACACACACACACACACACACACACACACACACACACACACACACACACCATGAAAGGTGGCCATAAATCAGCCGGGACAGGCCAAGGCTGCTCTGGTTTTCCCAGAGTGAGATCAAAGCCCCGGACCCTCACCCTGGGGCTCAGTACTTATTAAATTATTAAACTGTCAAGGGAGGGGAAAGTGGGAGAGACTGGGTGGATGGCCATATAGTAAAATAGAATGCGGAAGAATGGCTGAGAAATGAAGGAGCAGGTGGTGCAAATCTCTCTTCAAGACAGAGATTTCATTTCCTTTGGATATATCCCCAGGAGCAGCAATTATTTGGTAGTTCTACTTTTAATTTTTTGAGGAACCAACATACTGTTTTCCAAAATTGCTGTACCAATTTACATTCTCACCAGCAGTGTATAAGAGTTCCCTTTTCTTCAGTCCTCATCAATAGTCGTTATCTGTCTTTTTGATAAGAAACATCCTAGCAGGTGTGAGGTGATAGATAGCTCATTGTGGTTTCGATTTGCATTTCCCTGATGATTAGTGATGAACACCTTTTCATGTACCTGTTGGCCATTTGTATGCCTTCTTTGGAAAAACGACTCTTCAGATCGTGTGTCCATTTTTAAATTGCGTTACTATTATTATTTTCTTGCTTTTGAGTTGTAAGAGTTCATTATATATTTTGGAGGTTAACCCCGTATCAGACATATGGTTTGCAGATATTTCCTCCCATTCCTTAGGTTGCCTTTTTATTTTGTTGATTGTTTCCTTTGCTGTGCAGAAACTCTTTTGTTTGATATGGTCTTACTTGTTTATTTTTTTTTTCTTTTATTGCCTGTGCTTTTGGGACTGTATCCAAAAATCATTGTCAAGACCAATGTCAAGCTTTTTCCCATGTTTTCTTCTAGGAGTTTATAGTTTCAGATCTATGTTTAAGTCTTTAACCATTTTAGGTTGATTTTTGTATATGATGTGAGATAAAGGTCCAGTTTAATTCTTTTCTTTGTGGATACCCAATTTTCCCAACACCATTTATCCGTTCCCCATTGTGTATTCATGGAGTCTTTGTTGAAAATTAGTTAACCATATATGCATAGGTTTGTTTCTGCATTATTTTATTCTATTGATCTATATATCTTCCAATTAGTATTTATGCCAATATTGTATTGATTACTATAGCTTTGTAATATAGTTGGAAATCAGAAAATGCTATGCTTCCAGCTTTGCTCTTCTCACTCACGATTTAGCTGTTCAGTGTTTTTTGTGGTTCTATACAAATTTTGAAATTGTACTTTCCATTTTTATGAAAAATGCCATTGGAATTTTGATATGGATTGCCTTGAATCTGTAGAGTTCTTTGTGTAGTATGGACATTTTAATGATATTAATTATTTCAATCCATGAATATGGGATATCTTTGTACTTATTTGTATCTTCTTCAGTTTCTTTCATCAATGTTTTTTATTTTTCAGGATATAGTTCTTTCACCTCCTTGGTTGAATTTATCCCTAAGTATTTTATTCTTTTTGATGTTATTGTGAAATGTTTGTTTTCTTCCTTTTTGGATAGTTTGTTGTTAGTGTATAGCAACACGATGGACTTTTGTATGCTGATTTTGTATCCTGCAACTTTACTGAATTTATCAACCTAACAGTTTTTTGGTGGAGTCTTGAGATTCTTCAATATATAAGATCATATCATCTGCAAATAGACATAATTTTACTTCTTCCTTTCTGATTTGGATGCCTTTTATTTCTTTTTCTTGCCTAAGTGCCCTGGCTAGGACTTCTGGCATTGTTTAACTTTTTTTTTTAAGTACAAGCCCAGCATGTCGCTCAAGGTGGGGTTTGAACTCATGATCCTGAAATCAAGACCTGAGCTGAGATCAAGAGTCAGGCACTCAACTGACTGAGCCACCCAGCTGCCCCTCTGGCACTGTTTAAATGCAAGTGGCAGGAATGAGCACGCTTGTCTTGTTCTTGATCTTAAAGGAAAAGTTTTCTCAGCTTTTCACCATTGAGTATGAGGTTAGCTGTGAACTTGTCGTGTATGGCCTTTATTATGCTGAGGTACATTGCATATATTCTTAATTTGTTGAGTATTTATGATGAAAAGATGTCGATTTTGTCAAATGCTTTTTTATGCATCTGTTGAGATGATCATATGATTTTTTTATCTTTTATTTTGTTAATATGGTATATGATATTTATCGATTTACATATATTATACCATTCTTGCATCCCAGGGGTAAATCCCACTTGATCATGTTGTAAGATCCCTTCAGTGTGCTGTTGAATTCAGTTTGTTAATATTTTGTGGAGGATTTTTACATCTATGTTCATTAGAGATATGGGCCTGCAGTTCTCTTTTCTTGTAGTGTTCTTTTTTTTTTTTTTTAAAGATTTTATTTATTTATGTGACAGAGAGACAGCCAGCGAGAGAGGGAACACAGCAGGGGGAGCGGGAGAGGAAGAAGCAGGCTCCCAACGGAGGAGCCCGATGTGGGACTCGATCCCGGAACACCGGGATCACGCCCTGAGCTGAAGGCAGACGCTCAATGACTGAGCGCCACCCAGGCGCCCCCTTGTAGTGTTCTTAACTGGTCTTGGTATTAGGGTAAGGCAGGCCTCATAAAATGACTTTGGAACGGTTCCTTCCTCTTCATTTTTTTTTTTTTTTTTGAGAGAGTTTGAGAAGGATTGGTTCTAATTCTTGTGTAAATGTTTGGCAGAATTCACCAGTGAAGCATTCTGGTCCTGGACTTTTTTTTGTTGGGAGGTTTAAGAATACTTTACCCAGCAAAGCTATCCTTCAGAATTGAATGAGAGATACAGACATTCCCAGACAAAAAAAAGCAGAAGTAGTTAACAGCCACTAAACCTGCCTTACAAGAAATGCTAAAGGAGTTCTTCAAGCTGAAAAGAAAGGACAGTAACTAGTAACGTAAAAACATACGGAAGTATAAAATTCCCTGGTAAATGTAAATGTATGGTCAGATTCAGGATACTCCAATATTCTAATGGTGGTGTATAATTTATGAGGAGAATTGGAAAGTTTACAAATACATGTAGATTGAACAACATAGTCCTGAATAACAAATTGGTTAAAGGAGAAATCCAAAGGGAAATAAAAAAAATCTTGAGACAAACAAAAATGGAAACACAACATACCAAAACTTACAGGATGCAACAAAAGCAGTTCTAAGAGGGACGTTTATAATGATAAATGCTTATATTAAGAAAAAAGAAAGATCTCAAATAAAAAGCCTAATTTACACCTTAAGGACCTAGAAAAGGAACAAACTAAAGCCAAAGTTAGTAGAAGGAAGGAAATAACAAAGATCAGAGTAGAAATAAATGAAATAAAGACTAGAATGATAATAGAAAAGACCAACAAAAGTAAAAGTTGGTTTTTTGAAAGGATACATAAAATTAACAAACTTTTAGCTAGACTAAGAAAAAGAGAGAAGACTCAAATAAATACCACAGAAATACAAAGGATCATAAGAGACTACTGTGAACGATGATATGCCAACAAGTCGGGCAACCTAGAAGAAATGGATAAATTCATAGAAACGTACAACCTACCAAGACTGAATCATGAAGAAATAGAAAATCTGAACACCCCGATGTTTATAGCAGCAATGTCCACAATAGCCGAACTATGGAAAGGGCCCAGATGTCCATCGACAGATGAATGGATAAAGATGTGGTATATACATACAATGGAATATTACTCAGCCATCAAAAAAAATCTTGCTATTTGCAACAACATGGATGGAACTAGAGGGTATTATGCTAAGTGAAATAAGTCAGTCGGAGCAAGACGATTATATGTTCTCACTCATATGTGGAGTTTAAGAAACAAAACAGAGGATCATAGGGGAAGGGAGGAAAAAAATAAAACAAGTTGAAATCAGAGATGGAGACAAACCATGAGAGACTCTTAATCATAGGAAACAAACTGAGGGTTGCAGGAGGGGAGAGGGGTAGGAGGATGGGGTAACTGGCTGAGGGACATTAAGGAGGGCATGTGATGTAATGAGCACTGGGTATTATATAAGACTGATGAATCACTGACCTCTACCTCTGAAGCCAATAATACATTATATGTTAAATAATTGAATTTAAATTAAAAAAATAAAGAAATAAAAATTAAAAAAAAAAAAGAAAATCTGGAAAGACCAATAATAAGTGAGGAAATCTGTTTTCAGGGCAGAGAGAACATTGCTAGGCCTGAGAGGTGCAGAGGAGGGTTTCTATCTCCCGGGCCAGGCTGGCAGATCCTTTGGGGTTGAGGAAACCAGCCAGGCACCTAGACCCTGGTGTGGAGCCAAGACCAGGGAGGAAGTGGTGGGATGAGGTTGCAAGTGATGAGAATGCCACTCACATGGAAGTTTCTGCGTCAGAGTGCAGCCCTCCTAGAAATGGGGGCTCTGCATGAAATTCTTCTGGTTCCTTCACTGTAAAATGTGAAGGAAACTGTTTTAAAGAGTTTGGGTTTCCTTGTCTGGTCCCCAAGTTGAGGGTGTGTTAAAGAAACAAAATATAAGAACAGCCTAGATCAGCTGTTGAGAAGAAAGTTTCCCAAGATTCAGGGCTTGTTCTGAAAGTGAGCGTTTACTGTCTAGTTCCAAGTTTCAGATCCTAGGGCACAAGGTTCTATTTGGGGGTGAAAGTGCCATTTCTGTAGGCAAGATTCTTTCTTGGTATTGAGGTGCCTGTTTTGGGGGTCCGATTTCCATGCTGGGGTGAGAGTTCCAGTCCTGGAGGGGAGTTTTCACTTCAGGGTCCTGGATTCGTATTTGCAGTTGAGCTTTGAGTCTTGGGGCCAAGAATCCCCTTTGGCGCTCCATATTCTAGGGTCGGGTTAAGGTTCCCTTCTTGGGCTTGGGGTTTGATTTTCAGGCTGGAGGTCTTGTGCCCTGGGAGGAAGGGAAGAACTAGAACCCCTTTCCCCCTTCTGGAGAAGACTTTCTGGTGCCAGCAGCAGGGGAATGGGCCAGTAGACTCATGAGCTGATGGTCAGGAGGCCTGGGTTCCAGCCCTTGCCCGGATGTGAGGCTGAACACAAATCACTTGCAAGCTTTAGGTCTCCACTGGAAGCGTGGTCAGGCAGTGGTGTGGACTCACAAAGCACCATCCAAGTTCGCTTGATCCTCCCAAAATGACACTAATGGTGGCTCCATAGGCAGCGATGGCCATTGCTTGGTGAGTCAAATCCATGATGATGGCGCTCAAGCCGCCCTGGGCACTGTAAGCTTGGTCCAATTAGTGCCAGTCGGATCTTAACTTGTGCTGAGGGGCCCTGGGGAGAGGGAGCACACACTGAGTGGGATGTGTTAAATCCGGGGCCCTGAGGCTTGGTGTGTGGCTCTGGCGGGCGGGAGCTGGGCTGGGTTGGGCCCACAGCTTCCCTCTTAGTGGTCCAGTTTTCACATAGCCCAGGCGGTGCGTACAGACATACCATAAACCGTGATCTGAGGGGGCCTGGTTCTCTCCCTGGTGCTCCATGGAGGAGAGCGACGGGGATGCAGGGAGCATGGTTGTGTCCTCTCTCCCCAGCCTGGCTAGCGCCCAGCTGGGAAACATCTGCTTCTATATAGGGCCACCGCCCTAAGTCCCCTCTCTCATTTCTTTTTCCTTTTACTCCAATGTGGATCCTCTCAGAGAGCTTGATATTGCTGGGAAGAAATGTTTGTCTGGGACTTTCGGCTTCATGAAGCCCTCCTATCTCTTCCCTCCTGGATCATGCTCCAGATCTGCTAGAGATTGCTGAGACAGGTGGTCTTGGCCCTACTTCCTGGAGGAACAAACAGAGGTCCAGTTGGGTGGCCATTTCCAGGGTACCCTCAATGATGCCTATACCCACTTGCCCAGGGTCCCAGAGCAGGTCAGTGGGCCTTGAATGGGGGTGCCTTTCTTGTGGCCTTCTCGCCCCCAGACAGACACCCCTCTGGCCTATGGACCTTCCTGTCTCAGAGGTCCTCCTCTGTTCTACGCAAATGGGAGACAGCAGTGAGGAATGCAGAGCTGTCAGGGAGAGGCCATGCAGGGAGTTTCAAGCTCAGGGGCAAATTCTCTAACGTGCCAGAAGAACTTTTCCTTTAGGACAGAGCCCTTCCCTATGGTGCAGGAAACTCAGGCACCTGAGAAGATGGGGGAGTTTTCTCCACCACCAGGTCTGTCCCAGGAATGTAGGGCGTTCTCTGTCTGGGTCTGCAGGGACCCTCCAAACCCCACTGTCTGGGCCTGGCCAGGGTGCATGGAAGGTGGAGAAGCCTGGGGATCTCACTGGGCTAGACTCTGATGCGGTCCCACTGGCCTCTGGAGGTCCCCTGAGGGCATGGAAGGGAAGCCAGTGGGTGAGGAGGGAGCAGGAAAGGCAGGCAGGGTAGAGGCCCTGTGGTTGAGGAACCGACTCTGGAGTCAGATTTTGTCTTTGCTGCCTGTGCCACCTGGCGCCAGAGGCTTAACTTCTCCAAACCCTCATTCCTTATCGGAGATAATGCTTGACGAGTCGTGAATGCATAATAAGTACTAGTTATTGTCATCATTAGGCTCAACCTGCAGGTCCCCGCTTAGACATCACTTCCACCCGGAAGCCTTCCGTGACCCCCCACCCTGCCCTGGCTGGGTTAGATGGCTTCTGTGTCCTCCTCACGGCAGCCCTGTGCTCCCCTTGCAGCCCAGATCAAAGCAGGCTTGAGGGCTGTTTGTCTGTCAGTGTCCCACGCGGGCCGTGGGCTCACCGCTGTGTTGCCACCTCCAGGGCCCGGCATACACCGTAGGCGCTCAACAAATATTTTGAAATGAATGCAAGAATGGGCTGATGCTGGAGAAGTCAAACTTTCCTTTCCCGGCCCCTCAGTGCTGCAACAGCCCACTTTCTTCTCTTGGTTGAACTGACGTTTCCTGAATACCAGACTCTGGGGCCAGGACAAGAGAAGGGAAGAGTGATGTAGGACTGTTGGTTCATTCATTCATTCTCTGATGGCACAGATGTTTTCCGGGCGCCAGGCCGCATGCCAGCCTCTGGGGACGGACATGCCCCTGTCCTTACAGCACTTGTGGTGCTGATCCCTGGGGCCGAGAAAGGTCAGAGGAGAGGACGGTGGTCAGCTAGGCTGAGTAGAGTCGGGGAAGGCTTCCAAGAGGAGAGGTTTGTTTTGCAGAATGATGGGGAAGTTTGGGTAGATAATGGGTGGGCCTTCTCTTGGGGGTGGGCAGAGAGCAGAGAGAGAAGATGGAACTGCGTGCGTATGGCAATAAGGCAAAGCTGGCCAATGACGTGGCCCGAGGGTGTGGGGGCCTTGACTGTCTTGCTAAAGATGGGTTCACCACCTGTGGGTGCCACTGATCCTCGCTCTGCCGTCCACAGACGAGTGATCCTGGGCAGGTCATGGCATGCCTGTCCTCTAGGACGGGAGCTGTGATGCCTGCCACTCCGGGTGGTGAGACCACTGTGGCAAACCACCTCGTGAAAGGAGATGGCCCGGGGAATAGAGGGATGGAGGGGCAGGCCCCGTGGGGGGCAGGCTAGGAGGCAGGTATGGGGGTGGGGGCTACGTGGGAAAACAGGAAGGCAGTCCTGCTTCGGGCTTCTGTTTTGTAAATAATTAAATTCTTATCTCAGGTTTGTGGTGCCCACGCTGCAGGAGGCAGGTGGGGCAGCTGGGAACAAGGTGCTGTTTGTCTAGGAAGTCGTGGAGTCCCTTCCCTCCCCTTTTCCCTTCCTCCCAGCCCCATGGTCATGGCAGGTGGGTGGGGAGTAGGGAGTCTTCTAGGGTCTTCTGGCCTTGTCACTCCTTCCCTGCATTTCACTTTCTCTCTCCCTGTCTCCACCTTGTCATTTTCTGGTTCCCTTCACATTCTCACCTCTGCAGACACAAAGCATCACTTGCCCCCTCCACCCCCAGGCCCCAGGCCCCTTGGCGCCATTACCCCATACCTACCCCACACTGCTTTCTATTGAAACCCTTCTCCCTCCCCAGTGGCCCTTCCCAAACACCCACCTCCTTGAGTCCAGCACTACCCACAGGTCTGCTCGGGGGGCCTCAGGGGAGCACTGACCTCTCCCTCGCCCCGTGCTCCAGAGACAAACAGTCGTTTTTTTCATTTTTAGTGCTTAATACTGAGAATGTGAAGGTCTGTTTAGTCTTGTCCAGCTAACATAAACCAGCCAGAACTGGGCCATGGCGGGGACTTTGCTGTAAGTTCCCTTATTTGGAAAGAAATTCATTGTTTTTCACTGGGAAGCAGTGGGGGCTTTGGGGAGGCCCCTCTGGGCCCCCTCCTCAGGATGTGGCCTGCAGGGCCCCTCCAAAGGTCACCAAGGTGTCTGTGACATAGTGCCTTGCCCTAGGACACCAGTTACCCCCAGTAACTTAGGGATGGAGAGGGCCTAGGGTCATGTTGTCCAGCACTGACCTTTTCCAAGGGAGAAACTGAGGCTCAGAGAGGGGAATGACCTGCCTGAGTCCCAGAGCAAGCTGGAGCAGACAAAGGTCTAGAAGGCTCCTGATTCTCTGGCTCTCAGATCTCTGTGCTGTGCCAGGACACCTCTGGCCTAGGAGATGTGCAGGGTGGGGCTGTGGGGTGGGGAGTGGGGGCACTGATGTATCTGGCTGAAAGTGGCCGTTCAGTTTGGGGATCTTCCAAGGCTTCTGGCCTAGCGGCTAAACACAGAGGCCTGGGGCAGTGAGCTGGGGGCCTGGAAGGGCAAGAGAAGGAAGGGCAAGGAAGGCAGAGGGTGGTGCGAGGGAAGGGAGAGGTGGCTGAGGGTCCAGGAGAACTGGTTCTGGTCCTGACTCTGCTGCTGTTGCTGTGACTTCGGGCTCTCAGACGCCTTCTTTGACCTTGGTCTTCCCTACTTGTCCTAGAAGCTCAGCCTTTTTTGTGCCTCCCCCAGGGTGCGCCTTGGATGAACCCAGCCAGGGAGTGATGCGCTGTGTGAACCCGCTCACCCAGCCTGTTCTCCCTCTCTGGGCCCAGGCTTCCCTTCCTTGCAAAGACGGGGGAGGACCCTTCATGAGTCCTCTGCAAGAGCATGAGATTTAGGGGCAGAACTTGGGTTTCGGTCTTGACTCTGATACTTTCTTAGCTGGGCTACTCATGAAAGACACAGGCTTCAGAACAACTCACATACCCCAAATGTCTACCCCTGATGCCCAATAAATAGAGTGGGGAGTGGGGCAGGAAGCAGGCCAGGATGGTGGCCACTGCCTTTGAGGTGCACAGCTTACCCCGGCCCGCCTTGGGGCTCCCTGTGGCCTTGCTTCCTTTGCTCTATCCTGAGCCACTACTGGAAAAACAGCAAGCACATGTCTAGATATTCTTTCTAGAGGGAGTTCCCCATTTAACATCCTTTAAAAAGAACTTCTCATTTATTCACTGAGTCTTTTCACAGAGATCACACAGCTGGGACGTAGGAAGCTGTAACTGACCAGTGTAGGAATCCCTGGGTCTGAAAAAGGAAAGAAGGATGTTAGAAATTGCAGGCCTGAGAAATCGTAACTAGAAGGCCCCGGTGCTGGAGAAATCAGGGCAGGAGACACCGCGTTGTTTACTATGAACATTCCATTCACTGCTCTTCTAGCAGCAACGCTAGTACTAGTATCCGAGGCTGTGTGTTAAGGTACGTTAAACCTCTGCCTCTAGATGGTTGGTGAGGCGCTCATTCACAAAAGATCATCTCATTGCCAAGAGCAAACCACACCCTAGCCAAACATTAAACTCAGCATTAAAGTGAATGGAGACAATGTAAAGACCAATATCCACACTGGCCCTGGGCATCTCTGGGTGGTGGGAAGCCATTGAAGGTTTTAGATTTGCTTTTTAGGTAGATCAGTCTAGCTGCCTTGTGGAGGTTGGATTTAAGAGGGACAAGATGCGGACAGGGAGAGTAGTTATGATGGGAGCATAGCTGTCTCGGGGAAAGATGTCTAGGCCTGAACTGCAGTTTTGGTGAAGGAGAGGATTTTTAGACACGTTGAGCAGGGGTGCTTGGCAGCACTGATAAACAGATGGTGGGGGTCGTAAAGGAGAGGGAAGAATCCAAGATGGTGCCCAGGTTTTCAGGAGGCTGGGAGGTTGGTAATTCCAGCGAGACCCTAGACAGGAGGGGAGGATCAGAGGGGTTGAGTTTTGGGATGCCAGAGGAGCGCTGAGGCATTCTGGGGGAGACTCTTGGGTCAGCAACTCCATGGGTGAGCTCAGAGCTCATGGGGGAGCCTGTTGTCAGCAGGGGGTGCCACTTAAGCCTTGAAGGTGAATGAAGGATCCCGGGGTGGACAGAACAAAACTGTGAAGGAGTCGGGTGAGGAGTGAGGGGAAACCAAGAAAAGGCAGCGGGTCAGAGAAGCTGATGGAGGGCGTGGGAGTTGAGTTTAGAGGTTGTGATATGGCTATGAAGTGGTCCTTCATGATCCTATGGATTGCTTGTAGATTATAAACATGCAGGTTCCTGGAGCCTACCTCCAGATAATCTGGCTTAGTCAGTCTGGGGTTGGGCTTCTGGGATCTGCTTTTTAGAACAAGAATCTCAGGTGATACCGATGCCAGAGATCTATGGACCCCCCCATTGTGAAACACTTCCCTGGGCGTTGGTCAGATCCAGGCTCAAATCTTGGCTCATAGGTCTTGACCTTGGGCAAGTCCCTTGATCTTCTAAACCTTCGGTTTCTTTATTGGTAAGCAGGCATACTAGTTCCCACTTCAGAAGGTCATTGTGGGTGGGGTGGCTTAGGACCTGGTCCATAGTAAAATGTCAGTAAACAGTAGGCATTTTTTTTTTTAAAGATTTGTTTGTTTATTTATTAGAGAGAGACAGCCAGTGAGAGAGGGAACACAAGCAGGGGGAGTGGGAGTGGAAGAAGCAGGCTCCTAGTGGAGGAGCCTGACGTGGGGCTCGATCCCAGAATGCCGGGATCATGCCCTGAGCCGAAGGCAGACGCTTAACCGCTGTGCCACCCAGGCGCCCCAACAGTAGGCACTTCTTAACCAGAAAGTTTGAAGACAGTGAGTGATGGGACAGGGTTCAGCCTCACGGGAGTCCTCCCCTGCCTAGCGTCTGGCCCTCAGCTGAACTGGCCCCAGATTCCAATCCAAGGTGTCTTATCTGAGTTGATAGGATTGAGGGGCTCCTGGCTCATCTAATCAAGCCCACAAAAACTCATGAATCAAATCAGAAGTCAACTTACCACTTGGCAGTGAGAAATTTACTGTCAGATGGACCAGACGGTGTGTCAGCTGCTTGCCATTTTCTCCCCCTGCAGGAAGCTTCTTGAGTGCTGGGTGAACCTGGCATCTGACCAAGGATTTGAGACCACGATCTGAGGATTTAATGCCTGTGGGCCCTGAACTCCACCCAGACCACTTCACCAACAGGGAGATGCCTGCTGGGTGGACCCAACACCTGGGCCAGCCTAAGGCATCAGCTTCCTGGCTGTGCTCCCATGCGCCCCACTGCAGTTTGCTTCAGGGACACCCCCTTTCCCCTGCTTCCTTGGCATCCAACAAACACCTCTTTTCTTTAGGTTTGTTCATACCTCCGGTTCAGGTCTCTTTTATTGGGGCTGTTTCGTCTCTTTTTTTTTTTTTTTTATTTTTTTATTTGACAGAGATAGAGACAGCCAGCGAGAGAGGGAACACAAGCAGGGGGAGTGGGAGAGGAAGAAGCAGGCTCATAGCAGAGGAGCCTGATGTGGGGCTCGATCCCACAACGCCGGGATCACGCCCTGAGCCGAAGGCAGACGCTTAACTGCTGTGCCACCCAGGCGCCCCGGGGCTGTTTCGTCTCTTGAGGGTAATTTTACATGCTCTGATTCATGACCAGTCGATTTCATGGACTGAAAATCAGGCAAAGCTTATTGTCAAGGGCCTTGGGGAGGTACCTCATTGCGGCTCTCTGCCCACTTACTGTCCTTACAGGCTTTCAAGAAGGAGGGAGTGTGGTAAGTCCACGATGGCACCTCTATACACAGGGTGAATTTGCAACTTCTAGTATTCGGAGGTCCTGTTTTTAAAAACGTCCGCCACATTGTTCAGAACAAAAAGCAAATTGCATGGTATGCCTAGTGTGCTTTGTATGACCCTATTTGTGTTTAGAGTATTATATTTTTCCTTTCTCTCCCCTTCTTTCCCACCCTCCTCCTATCCTTTTCTTCCTTCCTTCCTTCCTTCCAACTAATATTTATTTAGTGCCTACTATGTGCCAGGCCCTGTTCTAGGCTTTTAGATATAGGATAGAGCAGTGAACAAATTTGCTGTCTGATGGAGTTACATTCTCATGAGTATGAGGAGAGAGAGAGACACACACACACACACACACACGCATGCGCACACACACACAAAGAAAGAAAGAAAAAAAAGATGACATATGGGATGTCAGATGGTGATAAGTGCTCTGGAGAGAAATAAATCATGGGGTGTGGCAGGGATAGGGATTACGGGTGGGGAGTCTGGCAGTGTTTACACTTTAAATAAATTGGCCAGAGAAAGCCTGATGGCATTTGAAAATGACCAGAAGGAGGTGATGGAGTGAGCAATGCAGATATCTAGAAGGACAACTCTCTGTTCTGCGGTTTGATGTCTTGCTATCTATCTATCTGTGCATCTGTTCATCGCCCAACCATGTTTTCTTTGTACAAACACAGACCAAGGCTGAATGGATGCCCACCCAACTGTTACCGGTGGCTACCTCTGGAGAATAGGCTGGGATGGAGTGGTATGGGAGAATGGGATGCTTTTATTTTTACTCCACGCTAATTGGTACGGTTTTGTTTTTAAATAATAAGCATGTAAGTGCTTTTATACTTTAAACTTTTTTTTAAATGAACTTTTATATCCCTGCCCCGTCCCCAATGAGAGGGTGGTCAACAGAGTCAGCTCCCTGCTTTGTCAAGCTGTATTGAGGAATGACTGAGATTCTTGATATATAATGGCCAGTGGTTGTGCCTGGGGCTTAATAAAGGTTAAATTTCTTTTCCTTCTCTTAATTTTTCCCCTCAGTGCCCAGGACAAGGATGGGTGTCCAAAAATGCATAATGGCAATGGGTGGGATTCGAACAAATCCTGAACTCAGTGCCCTTACCGGGAGCCCCCCGGGAGTCCGTGTCACGGCTCTAACTCTCATGCCTCTGGAGGCTGGGTAGGTCTGGTTCCCTCCGTAGAGATCAGAGAACCCTGTAAGGACTCATCTAGAGGACCTTAAACCCTCCTTGAGTATGCCTGTGGTTTTGGACCCCCTCTCTGAGACATCACACTGCATCCTTCTCATTCTTTTGGTCACCGTTTTATTTTTTATTTATTTGGGGCTCGACGCGGCGTTCAAACTCATGACCCTGAGATCACGATCTGAGCTGAGATCAAGAGTCAGACACTTAACCGACTGAGTCATGCAGGTGCCCCTTGGTCACCATTTTAAATTTTACTACCACTACCAGCAACAGATGCTTTAAAAACAGTTTATTGCTTAAATTATTTGACTGACATCTCTTCATTTCCCCCACCCTCCCAGGCCCTGACAACTACCATTCTGCTCTCTGCTTTTATGAATTTGACTTTTTTAGATTTTATATATAAGATCATGCAGGACTTATCTTTCTCTGACTTATTTTACGTGGCATAATGTCCTCTAGGGTCATCGATGTTGTCCCAAATGGCAGAATTTCCTTCCTTCTTAAGGCCGAATAATATTTCATTCTGTATATATACCACATTTTCTTTATTCATTCATCTTTAGATGGACACTCAGGTTCTTTCCATATCGTGGCTATTGTGAATAGTGCTACAATGAATATGGGAGTGCAGATATCTCTTCGAGATAGTGATTTTATTTCCCTTGGGTATATGTTCAGAAGTGGGACTGATGGATCATGTGGTAGTTCTATTTTTAATTTTTTGAGGAACTTCCATACATTTTTTTTTTAAAATAATAGAGGTAAGTTCCCACCAGCATTGTTCAATGGTTCCTTTTTTTTCCATGTTCTTGCTGTCACTTGTTATCTCTTGTCTTTTTGATAATAGCCATCAACAGGTGTGAGGTGATATCTCATTTTGGTTTTGACTTGCATTTCCCTGATGATTAGTGACGTTGAACACCTTTTCATATTCTTGTTGGCCATTTGCATGTCTTCTTTGGAAAAATGATAATTCAGGTCCTTTGCTCATTTTTTAAAAATCCAGTTATTTGGGTTTTTTCATTTGTTTGCTTTGTTTTTTTGCTATGAGTTGAGTCTCTTGTATATTTTGGATGTTAACCCCTTATCAGATGTATGGTTTGCAAACATTTTCTCCCATTCTGTAGGTTCTCTCTTTACTCTGTTGATCACTTCCTTTGCTGGGCAGAAGTTTTTTAGTTTGATGCAGTCCCACTTGTCTATTTTTGTTTTTGTTGCCTGTGCTTTTGGAATCATATCCAAAAAATCATCGTCAAGACCAATGTCAAGCTTTCTTCCTATGTTTTCTTCCAGCACTTCTACAGTTTCAGGTTTTACGTTTAAGTCTTTAATCCATTTTGAGTTGATTTTTGTATCCGGTGTGGTATAGTGGTCCAACTTCATAATTCTGCATGTAGGCATCGAGTTTTCTCAGTACCGTTTACTGAAGAAGCTCTTCTTTCCCCCATTGTGTGTTCTTGGCACCCTGACAAAGATCGGGTGATCATAAATGCTTGGATTCATTTGTGGGCTCTATTTTCTATTCCATTGGTCTGTTTGTCTGTTTTTATGCCAGTACTAGAGTATTTTGATTACTATAGCTATATTATAATTTGAAATCAGTGAGGGTGACGCCTCCAGCTTTGTTCTTCTTGCTCAAGATTGCTTTGATTTTTCAGGGTCTTTTATGGTTCCATATGAATTTGAGGATTGTTTCTATATTTCTGTGAAAAGTAAAATTGGAATTTTGATAGGAAGTGCCTTGAATCTGTAGATTGCTTTGGGTAGTGTGAACATTATGACAATATTAATTCTTCCAATCCATGACCATGAGATATCTTTCCATTTATTTGTGTCTTCTTTAATTTCTTTCACCAGTGTGTTAGTTTTCAGTGTATCGATCTTTCACCTACTTGGTTAAATTTATCCTGAAGTATTTTGTTCTTTTTGATGCCACTGTAAATGGGATTTTTTATTTTTCTTTCTTTCTTTCTTTCTTTCTTTCTTTCTTTCTTTCTTTCTTTCTTTCTTTCTTGTATAGTATTTTGCACTTGTCTTTTCTGCATATAATGTGACAGCATTTTGGGGGGACTAGCTTCTAGTGCATGCTTTCAAAGCATTCAGCCTTGTTTTTGTTTTGTTAACATTTCTAGGTGTACAGGATGCCGGCATTGAGTACTTTCGCATTGTTTTGCAACCATTACCACCGTCCATCTCCAGAACTTTTTTCATTTTCCCAAAGTGAAACTCTATGCCCATTAAACAATAACTTCTCATCCCCCCTCTGCCTCCAGCCCCTGGCAACCACCATTTTATTTCCTGTCTCTATGCATTGGACTACTCTATGTACCTCATATAAGTGGAATTATATGGTATTTATCCTTTCATGACTGGCTTATTTCACTCGGCATTGTTGTCCTCAAGGTTCATCCATGCTGTAGCATGAAACAGAACTTCCTTATTTAAGGCCGAATAATACACCATTATGTGTGTATCTGTCTATCTATGTATCACATTTTGTCTGTCCATTCACCTGTCAGTGGACACTTAACGTTGTTTCTATCTTTCGGCTGTTGTAAATAATGCAGCTGTGAACACAGGCGCACAAATATCTGTTTCGAGACTTTGCTTTCACTTCTTTTGGGTGTGTGTACCCACAAGTGGGGTTGTTGGATCATATGGTAATTCTGTTCTTAATTTTTTGAGGAATTGATTCAACTTAGTTTTTACCAAAAAACCTATAATTTTCTTTCCTCATCCCCTCCTCTCACAGCCATATTTAATGGATTTTTAAAAAGTAGCTTTATTGAAATATAACTGACATGTAATACACTGCACATATTTATAATGTATCATTTGATGTGTTTTGATAGACATGTATATCTGAGACCATCAGCACCATCCCATTAATGAACATTTCCATCACCCTCAAAACTTCCCTTGTGTCTTTTGTAACCTGCTGTCTTATTCCTCCCTATCCCCTACCCATACTGAGGTAACCACTGATCTGCTCTCTGTCACTGTAGATTAAGTGGCCTTTTTAAAGAGTTCTGTGTAAATGGAATCATAGAGCATGCACACTCTTGTCCTCTGGCTTCTTCCACTCACTTATATTAAGACTCGTTCATATTGTGGTGTGTATTCATAATTCATTTTTAAATTATTGCTTAGTGGTATTCCATGTATGTATGTACAATTTGTTTATCTGTTCACCTGTGGATGGACATTTGGGTTGTTTTCAATTTTATGCTATTACAAATAAAGTTGCTAAGAACTTTTTTGTAAAGTTTGTGTATGGACATGCATTTCCTATTCTTGTGGGTGAATACCTAGAAATGGAATGGCTGGATCATATGGTGGGCGTGTGTTTATAGCATAAAAGAAACCGACAAAAAAAATAGTTGTATCATTTATATTCTCACCAGAAGAGCATGAGCGTTCTAATTTCTCCACCTTCTCACCGCCACTTGGTATGGTCAGTCATTTTAATTTTGGCCATCCTAATAGATGCGTATGTAGTGGCATCTCACCGGGGCTTTAATTGGCATTTCCCTAAAGATGAATGATTTTGAACATTTTTTTCATGTGCTTATTTGCCACCTGTATATCTACTTTGGTGAAGAGCCTGCTGAATTCCCCCCCCCCATTTTATTGAGATATAATTGACGCATAACATTGTGTAAGTTTAAGGTATACACTGTGTTGATTTGATACATTTGTATATTATAAAATGTTGCCACCCTAGCATTAGCTACCACCACCATCCCATCACATAGTTACCATTTCTTTTTTGTGGTGAGGACATTTAATATTTACTCTCTTAGCAGCATTCAGGTACATAATACAGTATTATTAGCTATAAATAGCACCATGCTGCACATTAGAGCCCCAAACTTGTTAATCTTATAAAAGGAAGCTTATATTCTTTGACATTCTATCTCCTCATTTCCCCACCCCCACCCCCCACCCCTGGTAATCACCACTCTACTCCAGTTTCTTTGAGTTTGACTATTTTAGATTCTACAAATAAGTAATATACAGTGCTGTGTTTTGGGGTTTTTTTTTCGGTCTGACTTATTTCACTTAGCATAATGCTCTCCAGGTTCACCCAGCTTATCACAAAAAGCAGGGGTTCCTTCTTTCTCATTGGCCCATTACTTCTTATTGGATTGTTTGTTTTCTTACTTTTGAGTTTTGAGACTTCTCTATGTATTTTGGATTCGCTATTAAATATGTACTTTGCAGTCATTTTCTCCCAGTCTGTGACTTGCCTTTTCATTCTCTTTAAAGAGACTTTTGAGACTTTTTATGTAGTATTTAAGAACATTGCATAGTTTCCTGGCATACCAACCTGTTCCAAAGTTCAGGGACAACACAGCTGCTCATATTGAGCATATGTTCAACTTGGGGGGGGAGCAGAAGGATGTGCAGGGACACCAGGAAAGACCCCCACCTGTGTTGAAGAGTCTGTGTGCTGTGGGCATCACTCATAATGTTTTCCAGAGGGAATGGAGCTCATCATAATGGCTGAGGACCCTGTTTTAATTTGAGGTGGTGATGTGTCCAATGAAAAGACTACATCTCCCAGCTTCCCTTGCAGTGTGGGGTAACCATGTGACTACATTCTGGTCAATAAGTGTTAAATTTGAATTGTTGGGTGGACTTTGAATAAGGTTCCTTGAAAGAGGGGCAGGGGCACCTGGGTAGCACACCGGTTAAGCATTTGCCTTCGGCTCAGGGCGTGATCCTGGCGTTGTGGGATCGAGCCCCACATCAGGCTCCTCCACTATGAGCCTGCTTCTTCCATTCCCACTCCCCCTGCTTGTGTTCCCTCTCTCACTGGCTGTCTCTATCTCTGTCAAATAAATAAATAAATAAAATCTTTAAAAAAAAAAAAAAAAAGAAAGGGGCAGATAGCTAGCTGGTGTAGGTTCTTTGATTTTGGTTTTCCATGCTCTTTCTCCTTCCTGCTTGGAATGTGGACAAGGTGGCTGGAGCTTCAGCAGCTATCCTGGATCATGAAGCAAACTTGAAGTGTCATGTGGAATTGTGAGGTAGAAGGATAAAAGAAGCCCAGGTCCCTGATGACTACAGAACTGACATACTAGCCTTGGACTATGTCCTTACAGACTTCTTCTGTGTGAGAGAAAATACCTTCAGTGTTTAAAAATCCATGTTATTTCTGGTTTTTGTAACTAACAACCAAGTGCAATTTCTAAAAGAATTTGGTTAATATGGTCAAGGGGAAGTCAGTTCTTCTGTATATGTATTTATGTCATTGAGATCATATGGTAACAGTATTTTTTATTCCTGCTTTTCTACTCTTCATACTTACCTTTATCAGTACTACTGTTTCCTTCATCTTTATAATCATCCTCACCTCTATCACCCTCCTCTTCATATTGTTGCACGAAGAATAATTTTCATTATTATCACAGTCTTTGAGAGAATTCACTTCTTGTTGATGGAAGGTTGTTTGTATGTGAAATGTATTTCTCTTTGTATGAATTCCATTGAGGGGTAAAGGAAGGGGAGACTGAGGGAAGCTTTGACATTGAGGAGCACCTGTGGAAATGGGTGGAGTTAGTAATCAGATTTAGGGCAGCTTCAGTGTTAATTGGTCATGGGCCATGCCAATCATTTCTTCCCTGCAGCTAGCCCGTATTTTCCCCCATGGGCAAACTCTCCAGGGATGTAAGTGGAACAACAGTGATGAATTTCAGTCTTCTGCCGGGGTTGGCTTGTGGGGCAGATCAAAGTCAGCAGTGCCTGTAAATAATGGCTGGTTAAATTAAACTTGATGGTGCAAGAAATAACAAACAAGTGAAGGTTCTTGAGTAGGGAAGTAGCATTGTTTGTATAGGAAGGATTACGGATGGGATGGAAGGAAGTCAAAGGTGGATGGGCCACTTAGGAGGCTTTCATGGTTGTCCAGGCATGAAGTGGTCAAGGTCAAGTGTTAGGCCGGTCATGTATTAAACAGATAAGCAGACATCAGGAAAGGATTAAACATGCAAAAATTATTTTAAAAATTACTAGAGGAAATACCTGTGTGAGGAAAAATAGGGAAGAAGTGGGAAGAGTCTGGGTGAGTCATCAAACCTCAATGCAAATGTGTGACCCTCTGTGAAGGAGAGGGGTGGAAGAAAGTTTGGTGGAAGTATTTTGGACTGCCATTAGTTCTCAGGAAAGTTCTGCAAACCACTGGGGAGTCTTCAAGCCCAAGCCACAGTTGCTGATCAGAGGAGTGCCATATCTCCCAGGAATGAGCCTGCCTTAATATCCCTGCCCCGCTCCATCATTGGCTGGGAGCAGTGGTGGGAAGCCTGGCCATGGAGCAGTGACTGGGATGGACTTCAGAGCTCCAGAGCTGGGGCCCTCAGTCATCTGTGCTCCCTGTTGTGGAAGATCTAAGAGGAGATGACTGGGGGGGCGGTGAGGAAGGTGAGTGCTGTGTCTTAGGGCTGTCATTGCAAGTAGCCATGCTGAACTGGACTGGCTTAAAAAATGAAGAGCCATATTATCTCAGATCACAGGAAGTCCAGGGGGTGGGTGGATTTCAGGGTTGGTGGTCAAGGACGTAGTCAAGGATGAGGTACTTGTCATCTCTGCTCTGCCATCCGTGGGTTGGCTTCCTTCTGGACTGGTAGTGACATGACCATGGCAGTCCCAGGAATCACAACTAGACACGACAATATTTAGAGGAAGAAGAACAGCCTCTCTCTCATGCTTCTTTCTGAGGAGCAAGGACATCTTTCTCAGAGGGGTTTGGCAGATTTTCCACTAAGCTTCATTGGCCCAAAGTGGGCCACATGGCCATTCTTGACCCACTCACTGGCAAAGGGAATGGAACCATTGTAATCGTTTATACCAGTGGATTGCCACCATGGCTGCATGTTAGAACCGCCTGGAGAGCTTTCAGAGACACCCTCGCCTAGGCCTGTCTGCAGAGTTTCTGTATTACTTGGGCCGGAGTGGCACTGGGCATTCGATACCTCCCTTAGGTGATGCCGATGTGCAGGCAGGGTGGAGTAGAACAGAGGCTGGGGCGGCAGCCACCATGTTCCTTACAGTCACTTCCTACTTTCAGGTGGCACGTGCAAGTCACAACCGCTTTGGGCCTCAGGTTCCCCATTTGTAAAAGCCACCTCCCAGCTCTACTGGGAGACTGAGTGAGCTCACGGACGCTGGTAGACTCTGCAAACTCTGCCACTGACGCCTGAGGACGGCTGCTCACCACCCTCCTTCAGTTTGGAGGGAAAATGTAGCTTCTGTGCTGCCAGGAACAGGGTAGCGACTTCTCAGCAGAGCTGCCTGCCATTAAAATAAAAAACAAAAAAGAGAAGGAAAAACGACAGACCAGGAAGCCAGAGGCAATGGCAGTGGGCTTTTTTCTTCTTGGAAGGCGTGGGTTTGAATGTGCTGCTATAAATGGTTTATGCAAATGAGTTGGAGGGGCTCGTCCCCCCACCGCCTGAATCCGGGAGCGGGCGGCTGGGAGACAGCCAGATCCATGGCTTTTAGCATCTGCTGTAGTCCTGGCCTGGGTGGCTGGGGGCTGGCAGATATTCCCCTGCTGCCTCCCTCCCGGGAAGATGGTCCGATAAGGCTCTGGTTCCTTAGTGTTCCAGGACACACCTGGCTGCTCAGCTTCAGGGCTGTTTCTGTCTGACTGAGCCCTGGCTGGTGCTGCCCGTTGTTCTGAGGGATCCTGGAGCTCCCCCCACCCCCCGAGGGCTGTGAGGTCATGGGCCAGGCAGTCTCTTACCCTCAGCTGCCACTGTGTCCACAGGGACGTGGGCATTATGGCTGGGAGGGTGACCTTACAGTTGCTTTCTGAAGCCTGGATAAGGGGCAGATGGGGCCCAGTAAAGACCACCCACCAGCAGCCCTGGCCTGTCTTCCTCCCTCTTCCTCTTCCTCTCCTTCTTTTCGTTCTTCCTTCATAAAATACACGTGGAGTGCTACCCGGTGCCACCATGTGAGGTGCTGGGGCTCTAGAGCTAAAAAGTCTGCCCTTGGGCTGCTCCTAATAGGGGAAGGGGACCTCTGCCATTCTTGCAGGGCTGGGCTGCACACTGCGCTGGGCATGCCTTGGAGGAGGAAGGTCCCATCTGCCCTGGGGCGTTAGGATGATCTCAGGGGAAAGGGCCCTCTGAGCTGAGAGATGAAGGTGAGGAAGGAGTTTCTGAGTGCCTGGTGTGGTGAGGGGCATTCCAGGTAGGGGAACAGGCTTCAAAGAGCCATGGGCATGTGCGGTGCAGCCACGTTCTAGTCATACTTGCGGTTCCTTTTTTTTTTTTTTTAAAGATTTTATTTATTTATTTATTTGAGAGAGAGCGAGAGAGCAAGAGTGAGAGTGAGAGAGAGAGAGAGCGGGAACAGGGGAGGGAGGGGCAGAGGGTGAAGCAGGCTCCCCCTGAGCAAGGAGCCCGATGCGGGACTTGATCCCAGGACCCTGGGATCATGACCTGAGCAGAAGGCAGACGCTTCACTGACAGAGCCACCCAGGCGCCCCTCCATGTGATTCTCGTGCATGGAGTGTAGGTAATTGGTCTGGGGGGATGTCACAGGAGGTGAGGCCGGACACATGAGCTGGGGCCAGTTCACAGAGGACCTTGAATGCTCCCAAAGGAGGGTCAGGTTTATCTACTGTGGGCTCTCAGCTAGACAGTGACCCAGCTAGATTAGTCAGGCGGAAAGGTCAGCCTGGCAGCCCTGAGGAAGAGGAACAGGAGGCCAAAGGCTGTGAGAAGAATTGTCCAGATCAGGATGATGTGGCAGCCTGAACTTTGGGAGTAGCCAGAGGATGGATTATAGAAGGACACAGTGACTGCTCAGATGGAGGAGTCCAGGATGACACCAGATTCTGGCCTGGCTAGCAGAGCTCAAGGGGGATGTACCCATGCCTGGTGGGGTCAGGAAGAGGACTGAGAAACAGTGACACCCAGCTGAGAGCATCCTGGCCCATCCTTGGCTGTCCACCAGACTTTGGTGGAAAGTGGCAAAGGGGGAGGGGCTGCTGCAGACAGTGCAGGAATTCCTAATTGCCTTCCCCCAAGTGATACCCCTCCCATAGCTCTGATTCGGGAGAATCCTGGTGCAGAGCGGAAGATGCATGTGTCCAGCGCCTCCGTTTTACAGATGTGAAAACTGTGGCCCGGAGAGGGGATTGATTTACCCAAGGTCATAGGGTAAATTGTGGCGGTGGCATCAGGACTTGTAAAAATAGACCTCCCAACAAAGGTGAAGGTAGTCACCTCCCTTCATTGGCCCTGTGAACAAAGAGCTCCCCTCTGGGCAGGAGCAGTGGGTTTGGCTAAGCAGGGTAGAAGGTGTGAGGGGCGGGGCATTGTTTTAGAGAAGGGAAGGGTGCCGGTGGGGAGGAGGAAATCCCTGTTCCCGTTTGCCTGGCAGTGGGGCCCAACATAGGAGCTGCACTAACCCACCCACAGGACCTGCTTAGAACCCAGGAGCCCTGATTCCCAGGGGGGGCTTTTTTCTTTAAACTTTGATGCAGGAGAGGCCACCCCGTGCATTGCTGGGGTCTCTGGTGGCCTGCCTGACCCTGGGCTCCAGCAGCTGGAGGGAGGGAGGGAGGGAGAAAGTAACCCCGAAGCCTGTGGCATCTGGGGGGAGGAGCCTGAGATTTATTCCTAGAGAAAGAGGAAAGGAAGGTGGGAGCAAAGGATGGGTGTGCAAATTGAGAGATGGGGCCGCTGCAGGGCGGAAAGTGGGTTTTCTGTCATTGCCTTCACCCTGTGGTCATTTCTGCCCCTCTTGGGCTGTTCTTTAGGCAGGAAGACCACAGTCCCCACAGCTGCCTTTGGTCCAGCCACACCTGGGCTCTGGCTCCAGAGGGAAGGGCTGACAGCACGGAGCTGGCCACATTCTCATGGTCCCCAGGCCTTTAGGGACTAAGAGCCCCTGTTTGTGGGCTTGAGGATGCAACGTGAGGCTGTCTGGGGCTGGGATCAGGGACTCCATCTGGGCCTAGGGCTGCAGGTGCAGTCTTGGGGAATAGAAAGCTTTCATGGGCTCAGTGGGCTTGAAAGCCACCAGCCTCTCTTAGAGGCCCTGAATAGACTTCAGCACTCACAGGTTCCTCTAGGCCTGGGGGTGTCGCCCTCCACTCTGCAGCTGGCATGCAGTGTCCGCTGTGCTCTGGGGCAGCGCCCCTCGGGGGTGGGCACAGGGCTGGCCTAGTTCAGTGGCTGGACCTCAGCTTAGTCCCTCACTTCTGCTCCTGTTTCAGAGCCAAGCTGAGTCCCTCTACTGCTGAAAAGCACCTGCCATTTCATTTGTCTTTTCAGAGCATTTGTGTCTCAGAGCCTGAGAGACCTGGTGCCTCCTTGCATTCATCCACACTTCCCCTTGGGACGTGTATATGGTGGAAGCTCTGACTCCCAGAACCCAGAGCCCCCCAGTGTGGGGTGGGCCCAGACCCTGGTGGGGGCGCGTGCTTCCATGTACAGCAGGGACACCTGCTGAAGTCCAGAGGCGGCTGACATCGAGATCAGCAATTTTTACACCCGTGCCTGCACTCACCCGGGGCCCCTCCGACGGACACTGTGTTTATTTAATCGAAGGGGACTTTTCTCAGGGCAGCACTGTGTCGTAGACAAAGCCCTGGAGCCCGGGCTCCTGAGTCTGAGATCTAGGTTCTGGGCCAGCTTTGGCAGTTCATTTCCATCTCCTTGAGCCTGTTTTTCTTTTCTTTTTCTTTTTTTTTTTTTTTTAAGATTTTATTTATTTATTCGACAGAGATAGAGACAGCCAGCGAGAGAGGGAACACAAGCGGGGGGAATGGGAGAGGAAGAAGCAGGCTCATAGTGGAGGAGCCTGATGTGGGGCTCGATCCCATAACGCCAGGATCACGCCCTGAGCCGAAGGCAGACGCTTAACCGCTGTGCCACCCAGGCACCCCGAGCCTGTTTTTCTATCTCTTAAAACGGATGAGTGTCTCTGCCCTATGGTACCAAATGTTTTTGCAAATCTAATAAGATTTCGGTGAAAACCATGAGCTGGGTCACATTCCAAGAGGCCACATGGCGGAGAGGCCCGCACTTGGACTCTAGTGTCTGGTGGCTGTGCATGGAAATCCCAGCCTCTCTGCATGTTAGCTGTGTGACTGGGCCACGGTGGTCAGCCTCTCTGAGTGTCCATTTCCCCATCTAGGGTACTGAGTTCCGGTGCTTGCCTTTGCCTGCCCAGAGCAGGTGTTTCAGGTTGCTGGCACCAGATGTGATTTTCTTAATTGACTTGGGTACTTGTTTGTCTTAATTCCTGCCTAATTTGTATAGGAGGGAGAGGTGCTGGGACCCCTGCTGAAGGGATAAAGGCTCTTTAGGGGAGCCAGGTCAGAGATCACGGTGGGCGGTGGGAGGCAGCTAGGCCTGCTGGGACGAAGGAGCTCTGAGGGGCAGAGGCCCCCGGGCAGCTGGAAAAGCACCTCTGGCAGAGCCCTCTCTCTTGGGCTGGGATTCTGAGGCCGTGGGCCTCGCCTGCTCACGATAGCCCCTGGGACTCAGCTCATTCTCTCCTCTCTGCTGACTGGCTTCCTAGATACTAGCCTCACTCCCGCACCCTGATCTGGCCTGTGTGGTCACCAGACGGGTCCTCACTGAGGCCATACCCGTTATTGTTTGCTTGGATCCACAACCCACCCTCCCGGGAGGTGCGCCCTGCTGTGTTTGTGAGCATTGGCTCTGGAGGCCCGCTGACCTGAGGGCAGATGCCACTCCACCCTTTCCCACCCTGTGCCCCAGTTTCTCATCTGTAAGGTGCGTGCTGCTCTGCCTCCCACACTCTTCTGAGCACACTAGGTGTGTGAACTCCTGACCCGCCTTCCCCCCACCCCACGCCCGCCCGGCCGCAGCCCTACTGAGGCAGGCGCTATTATCGTCAACCTCATTTTCAGAAGAGGAAATAGATCCCTGGTCAGGTGTGAGAACCAGGATTTGAACCCAGGCAGCCTGCTCCAGAGCCTGCTCTCAGCCACCTCCTGTGAAGCCGCCTAGTGTAGACACACGCTCTTAAGTGTGGCAGTGAGCAGCATTTACTGTTGTCAGATCACTGGGATCTGGTGGCCCGCGGCCGGAGTGCCCCAGCCGCAGGGCCTGGCCTCCGGGGGTCCTGCACCGTCATACTCATCTACCCGCTAGCGCCCAGTGCCGGAACCGACTGTTGGAGTGGGTGGTCCCAGCACTGGGCAGGGCAGGGCAGGGCCAGGGCACAGAAGCAGAGGGGGGGCTGAGCCAGCTGTCTGGGTGCTGCCATTCCTCCGAGAGCGGGACCTGGGAGGGGCAGGAAGCAGAAGAGAGGCTGAGAGCAGACTCCTCAGAGGCAGGAGGGTGGGCGGAAGGAGGCCCAGGGGGCCTCCCAGACTGGGCGTGGCTTCAGCTGGCTGGGGGGCTGCGTACCAGGAGGGGTGGGCACCGTGAGTTCTGGCTGAGTCATGGGGTCTAAAGGGGTGTGTGTGTGTGTGTGTGAGGGGGAGGGTGGGGGAGGGTGGTCTCTGCCTTCAGAGGGAGGATTTAACCTCCTGCAATCAGCTGCCGGCTTTTCGCATAATCCTGACAGGCCGGGCAGGATCAGTCGGGTGTGTGTACGCGTCTGGGACGCGTGAGGCGCCTGTCTTGCTCCAGCGCATGTGGCCTGTCTCCTGCGTCACCTCACCTCGGGTCTCATCTCTCTGCCTCACCTCCCCCCTAAATGTCTCATTGTCTGCGCTTCCTGACCCTCCTCAGCCGAGTTATAATTGGGGGAGCACCTTAGGAACTCAGGCCCCGGTCATTTATCACGTGTGATCACTGGGACAAGAAGCGGCTTCAAGTTTAAAATCGTTCCACGCCTGAACAAAAACGGCACTGCCTAGGGCACGATGTTGGCCCCGCTTCCCTAGTACCCTACCGGCACTCAGCACTCTGAGGTGGCATTTGCATTCCGGGCACGCGTGCGACCAGGTGTGTAAAGCCCCCGCCGGGGCCGCGTGTAGGGGAGCGGCGCCGAGGTAGTGGTGCCAACACGAGGGGAGGGTGGTCCTGTCCTTCTTTTCCTTGGCGTAACGTTTATACTTCGTGCTGTACTCATACCCTGCATCCTGCGTGTCTCCTCTGTGAGACTGGGGCAGCGACCTTAGCCCCTCCAGGTACTACCTGGATTCCTGAGCTCTCTGGGTCTCTGAACAACATCGACAGCAATAGTTACTATTACTGGTTGAGCCAAGCGCGGGGCCTCGGAGAAGCTCAGAGCTCACCCAGTCATGTGGTGGTAGAGCCTGCCTGTCTCAGCTCCCAGCCTGCACAGGGGTGGGGTGGGCCCATCCATCCACCCTCTGTGGCCGGTGACAGAAGTCTTATCGTAGTCAAATGTTTGCTTCCCGGTAGGGGCTCTGTGGGTGTGGGCTCTCTGTGGGTGTGGGCTCCGTCTGGCACACTCTGTCCTGGGATTTGAAACCTGGTTTCTTCCTTGTCCAGTCCTTTCTGCCTGCCCTGGACGGTGACCCCTCCGTCTGGTCCAGGCTGGCCGGGCGGGCCCGGGGAAGCAGGCGGAGGTGTGTTTGTGCCTTGCAGGGTCTGAGAAAGGGCTGCTTGGCGCTGGGCCCAGGGTCTGGGAGGGGCGGCCAGCTCCAGGCTGTTTTCTCAGATTCCCTTTCAGTTTCCACCCCCGCCTCTGCACCTGTTGTGTTCCCATCATCCTGAGCGGCTGGCAGCTGTCACTGCTGGGGCACCTGTCCCAGCCCCAGAGGACGTCCTATAGACTCTCTGGCTCTGGTTTCTCGGCAGCCCAAGGCTCATGCTCTCTGTCTGTGTCCCTGCGTGTTCTTATCCTCTTCTCCATGCACATTGCTCTCTCTCGCACTCTTGTTCTGATTCCGGGCATGGGAAGAAGCTTTAGGGTGGGGCTCCCTGCTCCCCCTTCTCCAGCGCCAGGGCTAGTCTAATAGGGTCGGGAGGAAGGCCTTAGTAGGTTGGCCTTATGCCTCAAATGCCAGGTGATTCATCAGCTCAATCAAATTATCCCTTGTTCTTGACGAAAAAGATACTATAGCAACCAGGAACTGCCTCCCAGTTCCTCCCCAGCAGGGCCGCCTCCCCTTTCTCACCTCTCTTTATGGACCTCTCCAGACCTGAGGCCCCTGTGCCTCCGCCTCTTAAAGAGAAGTTATCCCTCTCCTTGTCCACTCTTGTCTTCCATGTCTTTGGATGCCCTGACCCATATATCATGTTAAGTAACAGAAGACATTAAACCTGAGTTTAAGTCCTCCTTATTCTCTACCCACTGTGTGCCCATTGGAAAGTCAACAACTTACGTGGCCTCATTTGCTACACCTGTAAAATGGACACATTACTTCTTGGCCTTCCTGAAGGCAGTGGCTAGACCCGGAGCTTTCTTGAGGCTCCTTCCCTTTAGGGATCTTGGAGTCTATGATTGTGATGGTTTCTACTGTCCAGTGAATTTGTTCCATGTTTGGTTCTGCATTTGCTAGGTCTGCCTTCCACTTTAAGTTCTGAGAGGTCAGGCAGGTTCACCTGGGGATGTGGGTGCTGGGCCTTGGGGGACATGAATGAGGAAGGACTTGGTGAGGCCAAGATGGCGCCCAAGAGGAAAGAGGAGCAGGCAGAAAGGAATCAGAAGACAGAGAGATGGCAGGGAGAGGAGGGTCTCAGGAGCTGAGTGGGTTCAGAGAGCCGAGGGGGTGGTGGTTCCCTGCAGCCAGAGAGCAGATGCAGCAGGGGACTAGTGGGAAGGGAGGGGGTTCTTTCTGAAGATTGGCAGGGTTTCTGCCACACCAAATTGCTCCCCCCGAGTACATCCAGCCCTGCCTTCTGCCTGTGGGCTCTAAAGCATTGCAGCCCCCATGCAGGTCATGGACATGTCTATTTTCTGCAAGATTTCTAGGATGGTCTCTCCCGCTAGCAGACAAGAAGTCCAGTCTTATGCCAGTCCACAGTCTCCCCACCTTCATTTAAGCTCCACACTGGGGTGTCTCCCCTCTGTTCATTGGAAATCTCCTAGGCCCTGCCTCCCAATGGAATTCCTTAAGGAGGTCTGTTGTTTCCTTGTCTTCTCTTTCCCAGGTAAGAGGAGCACCTGCCCTTTGACCTTTTCTGGGTGAAGCATGAGTTTTGACACAGGCCTGTTTGGGTTTGAGCCCCAGCTTTTCTTGCCTTCCACGTAGCCTCTCGGAGCTCAGTTTTATAGCCTGCAAGATGGGCATGACTCTAATCCCATAGGGATGTTGTGGGGAATAGGTGATTTGTGTGTGTGATACGTTTCATGGTGCCTGGCACACAGTAAGTGTTCAAAACACGGTAGCATTTATAGCCTCTGCTGTAGATTTGCTTATAGCTTCTCCATTCCTGTTCACATCCCTTCCATCCCTTCACGCCCCCTTTCACGTCCTTTGTGGCCGGAGAACAGAACACTGAAATAATTCAGTCAGAGCCAAAGGAACTGCATTCCTTGATCCCAGCATGGCTTCTGCTTGGCTTCTGAAGGGAGCCAGTTGGGTCTTGCTCACCAGTGGGTCCATCGTGGGCACTCTGTGGATGCTTGATGAGTGAATGAATGATGTAGGCCAGTGGTTCTCTCACCCATTTAGAAACAGAAGCCTTTGGCCAAATGAAATTTTATGTGATGCCCAATGAATGAAACAGAGAAGGGCTTAGAGCTGGCTGCTGCTTCATCTGCAGAGGCCTGGGCCCCCCCCCCCGCTCTGGGGTGGCGGTAGGGGGCCCCTCTGACCCAGGACGCTGCCACTTCCTATTTAAATTGGGGAAGTAGATCGTAGGAAGCAGGACCCAGGTCTGCCAGGAAACCCCCTCAGACAATGGTGCTGTAAAGGCCGGGGGCCACCCAGGCACCTCCCAGTCCACTGGGAGTGGCCAGAGGGAGGGCCACCACCCACCTGAAGGACTTCACTCGGTCCCCATTCCTGCCTGTTACTGACCCCCAGTCCTGCTTCCAGAAAATGACATGAACCAGTTCCGTTCCCGGAGATCTTCCCTGAGCGCTTGCTCCATGCCAGCACGATGCTAGGCCGGAGAGGAACGAGGGCAAGGCGGGTCCGGCCGGCCCATGCTCACCCTGCTGCTCTCTCCCCCGGCACCCTTCCTTCCTCCACGTGTTCTCCACACCAGATGGCAGAATGACCTTTCAGAAATGCAGGTCTGGTCTTGCTGCCTCTCTGCTGAACTCTATTAGAGGTTCCCTGCTGCTCTCAGAAAAAGGGCCAGAGTCTTCACCCTGCTCTTCAGGGCCCTCCTGGCGTGTCCTTTGACCACCTCTGCCTGCCACTGGAAGATTTCCTCTGGCTCCTGCTGCTGTCCCTGCTCCGGGTGTGCCAACCCCACTTCTTGAATGTGTGGGCGTCCTCCAGCCACAGGGCTTTTGGACGTGTTGTGCTCACTCCCTGGAGCTCTCTCTCTTCAAAGCCACCTCCACAGCACATGGACATACCTACTTATCCTTCACTTTTGCTTTTCAGGAAAGCCTGCCTTGAGCCTCCCCGAGAACCCTGCTCCTTCCTTTCAGCACAGTTCTCTAGGACTGTGATGATAGGTTCCTTAGTGAGACTACTTGATCAATATGTTTCCCTCTGGACTGCAAGTTCTCGAGGGCCAGGGCCTGTCTGCTGTTATCATCCCTTGCATTCCCAGCCTAGTGGCTGACACACAGTAGGTGCTCATAAATGTTGGGGAGGTTGGCACTGCCGTCTCTGGTAGGGCGGAGTAAGGTGAGGGTTTGGGAGAGGCATGCCTTGGGCTCCTGGAAAGACAAGCTCCAAGAAGGGGGACTCAGCCTGCCCCCAGGGTCGCAGGGAGGCTTCCCAGAAGACATCTTCCCAGTGCTCAGGGAGTGGGAAGACTGGGGGTGTGGGGGGGTGCCATGTGAAAGGGGTTAGTTGGGAAGGGCCCAGGCAGGTGCCTTAGGAGACAGGCAGGATGAGGGGGGTGGACTCTGCTGCTGCAAGAACAGCCTCTGGAGCAGCCTCTTTTTGCTTTGGTTTCCTCATCTGTAAAATGGGCATAAGAATGCAACTTATCCCTTAGAATTGTCATGAGGATTGAACAAGTTAGTATATGTAACGTGCTTAGAACTGCCTGGCACTCAGTCAGTCCTGTGTTTGCTGTTATTATGATTATTTGTCCCACAAAAGGAGTTTGGGTTATCTCCTCTCTGTTAGACTTTGACTTAGGTTCCTTCCCCAGAGGAACTGGGTGCATGTGTCCTGGAGCGTGTGGGTGCAAGCACCCGGGGCCACGCACAGCCACGAGCACAATGTGCCTGTAGGAAGGGGCAGCCTTGTGTGGATTGGGGGTCATTGCTTATCCCAGGGAGAAGGCTCAGCCATGCCTCTGGTCTGGTAGGAGGATTAGCATGCTGGGTCTGTGGACACTTTGACCCAGGGCCTGCCTGGCCCTCTGGCTGATGACCCCAGGTCAGGCCTGAAAGCCCCTCCCCCAGACCTCCTCAGGGGTGGCAACAGCAGGGTGTCAAGGTGAAGGCTCAGAGCCCAGCACAGCCCTTCAGCCCTTCGTAGTGTCGAGGCCTCTGAGTCCCATCTGATACGGGGCAGCCCCTGCCTTTGCCATAGCTCCTTCCCCAGCCCTCAAGCCTCCGCCCACTGGCCTTCCCTCCCCACTCAGATCTTTCCCTGGGAACCCAGATCCTTGAGTCTGAGGACTCGGTCCTGGGCCAGGGCCTGCGAGAGGCCCCTGTCCTGTAGAAAGCCTGCAAAGGGTGATGAACTGGGAGATTATCTCACAGACCCAGGCTCGAGTCCTGGCTCCGCCTCTGACCTGGTAGGTCATGCACGTCATGCAATTTCCAGAGCCTTTCAGAGCCTCAGCTTACTTTTCTGTAAAACGGACCTACCAGTAGCCTCTGCCATCTGGAGTAGAAACGAGAGTGCATGCAGTGCCTCACTTACGTGAGTCTGGTGGGCAGTACGTGGCTCAGTGTGCATAACGGTGATGCTTATGAGAGCCCGCGTTGTGCTTGTACGTGTGACATGGTGCGGACAGGTGGTGCGGTCTCTGTGTATCGGGGCGAACTTGTATATGTTATGATTAAAGGGGTGGTGTTTCGGGAGATCCCTGGATCCCCTGGGTTTGCTTCCCAGCCCTGCCACTTTCTAGGTTGGTAACCACTCTTTGTCTCACTTTCCTCATCTGTGAGATAATAAAAATCATGGTACTTATTGATAATAACAATAATACTGACCTCTTCATTCAGCCAGTGAGGACAGAAGGGGTTAATTCTCCTGAAGCATTTGCAGTAGAGCGTGGAAGAAGATCGAATCCATGTTAGCTGTTTGTTAGTAAGCTCCACTAGCCGGAGTGTAAGCCCCTTGAGGATCGGACTGTGTGTATTTTGCTCACCATGGTCCCCTCGTTGTCTTTGTCCAAGGTCTGCATGTAGTAGGTGCCTAATGGCACGTGGATGGCTGTGAGTCTGGGCGGATGGTGAGGCTGTGTGCGTGCGGGTGTCTGTGATGAAGTGTGTGATGGGGAACAAGCATGTGTGTGTGTGCGTGTGTGTGCATGTGTGTGTGTGTCTGCTCTGGCTGGGGCATCTCCAGTGCTTTCTGGAGCTCGGCTATTTCAGGAAGCCTCCAGTCTCCTCCTCCTTATGTAAATAAACATGACAGATCCCATTGCCTGTACCAGTGCGGGGCGGTGGGGGAGGCTCTGGGAGTGGGTGGGAGCTGGAGGCGGCGAGCAGGGCCGGAGGGGTGTGCTTGCGTGTGCTTGCGTGTGTGTGCGTGTGTGTGTGTGTGGGGGGCTGGCCTTGCAGGCAGGCAGCCGTGTGCAGGAGGGAGTTCGTGGGGACGCGGGAGGGGCGGGCTCGCCCTGCCATGCCGGCTGCCGGCCGCGGGGGAGGAGGAGGGGCAGGAGGAGGGGAGCTGTCGGCTAGGGTGGCTTGGTGAGGAGGCCAGCCGGCCAAACGAAGGTGGCCGTGCTGCCCGCTGACCGCGATGGGGGGACAGATCACCCGGAGCACCCTCCACGGTAAGGCCCCAGCTGATGCCAGGGGGTCTGCCCATTCCCAGCCTGGGGACCACCTGGGGAGGCTGGGGCCCAGGGGCCCTTGGGCGAGGGTAGGATCATCCCCCTGCCTCTTTACTCCTTGGTGGGCTGTGGGGCCACGGGAGAGGGTGCCTCTGAGTGGTTGGCACTGGGGTGGGGGAGAGCAAGGGGGGCTGGGGAAAGCGGGAAGCAGTGGGCTTTCCCTGGTAGCCAGCAGAGGTCAGGCAGCTGAGTCTCCCCACAAAGTCTTGTTGTCCTCTTACCTTCCGGGGTGCTGACCAGCCCCCACACGGGATGTGAGGTCCTGGGTGCCCATATCCCCCTCTCCTAGAACTGAGGCAAACCATAGGTAGACAGCTGGGAGGACCTGTTTGTAGGTCCTGGGATGCAGATCACAGAGGTCAGTGCTGTGTTCCATCATGGGCACATGGAGAGATGTATGGGCACACGCATGTGTTCATGAGTGCGTGCGTGGGTGCCTGTGGGTGTGTACTTGTGTCTGCTTATGCCTCAACATCCAGATGTGCAAGTGATAGCCCCCCAAGTTGCCTGACTTCGGTTCTCAAAGTGTGTGCTCTGTGGGGGAGGCTGGTGAACTCCTGACCCCTGGGGTTCACATCCACGGCCAGACAGATGGCCGGGCAGGCAGGTGAAGGGGTGGAAGGGAGGAGCACGGCACTGGCTCCCTACTTGCAGAGCTGCTGCTTGCCCGGGCTCCTGGCCCCTCCATCTGCCTGGCTCAGGCGCCGTGGTCTTGGGAGTAACATGGCCGATGTGGCACCAGACCCAGAAGGGAAAGACTTCCCAGGGACTTTGTTTTGTCATTGCTGGGCCCCAGGAGCTGGGCTTTCTATACAAACCGGCTGGGGCCAGAACAGTGTGGGCTGACCTTGGGCAGTCCCTGCCACACTTCCCTGTATCCCCTGCTCCCCCCTCAGACAGGGCAATAGGAGATGGGCAGCCTCCATCTGCTGAGTCCAGTGGGCACTAAAGAACTGGGCGAGGCCCAGGAGGGAGGGAGGGTGGTGGCAGGAGTGATTGGGAAGCTGTGGCTGGGACTGGTGACCAGGTGGCTTCTCCCTTCCAGGCTCTGGACTTTGAGAGAGTAATTTCTAATTAAAAAAGAAAAAGGCAGGAAAGGAGACATGGGAAAAGCAAATCATTGGCTCTCTTAAAAGGAAATAAATTTTGTCCTAGGCCTGGAGGGCTAAGTGACAGATGGAAGGTCCTGGAAGACACATAATCCGGAGCCGGCCAGTGGCCTGGGCCTTGGCCCGAGACTTGGACTGGGCTGACCTGGGCCTGGCCCTGCGTGTCCATGGGGCGGGGGCTCCTCTCAGGGCTCATTGGCCCCAGCAGGGCCTGTTGGCAGAGAGGGTGGAGCAGACTGGCATTTTCCACTGGAAGCAGACTTGGTCAAGCCTGTGGCCTGGGAAGGACAGAGAGGCCCTCAGAGCAGGCCCAGGACGCAGCACGCTGTCCTCTAGCTGGCCTGGAGCGCAGGCTTCAGAGGGGAGTGAGGACCGTGAGACTACCCCAGACAGCACAGGGCCTTCAAGAGTGCCTGCTCCAGGGTTCATAGATACGTGTTATAGTGAGGGCAAGTGTCTTCCTGAGCGTTAGTTTTCTCGTCTGTTAATGGTGCTGATAGTCGTGCCCTCCTCATAGGACTATCGTGAGGATTGCTTAAGAGGGTGTGAAAAATGAACATAGGGAGAACCACAAGGCCTTGGAAAAGCATTCTGAGGCCAGAGTCATAGTCCCTCCCTCTGCCCCTGGGACAGGAGGATACTTGGGGTGGGCCGAGGACTCTAGGAGCTGGGCATCCAGGCCGGGTGGACCTTCGCAAACGCTGATCAAATGCCTCATCTGCTTTGCCCTCCTTCCCTCCCCTGCCTTCAGCCGGGACCCCACTCCTTAGGCTGGGCCTCCTGCCAAGCTGGCCCTAGCCCCTGCCTCAACCTACCATCAACGTGAGTAGGAGAGAGGAGTTGGGGTTTGTGGAGAAGGCGTCTTTGCCTGTGTCACATGGCCCTTTAGCTGGAACCTGTGTGTGCCCGTCCTCACACGTCCTCCCCACATCCACAGCTGCTCATGCCCACACCCATGCACTAGCTGCCTCGGTGGCTCTGGTTTTGCCTCTTTCTGGGGGGTGGGGGGTGGGGGGAGAAGTGGGAGATACAAGGGTATGGCTCCTTCCCAGGGGCGCTCTCAGCCCACAGCCTGACTCCCTGAGAATACTTACATAGTTCTCAATTGTATTTTCACTGTGGGCCTTGGGATTTGGGTTTGGTGCTCCCTGAAGGTTTTGGATGGCTGGGTGACAGAGATGAGGGGGCTGTGACAGAGAGTGACCCCAGACTGTGTGTGTGTGTATGGGGGTGGTTTCTAGCAGTGTGTTTGTGGACATGTTTTGGCTGCCGGTGTTTCTGGTGTCTGCAGATGGTGTATCTGTGTTTGGGCCTCTGTGTGTGTGTGTACCGTGTGATGTGTACCTATCTAATATTTAAGGGATTTCGTGTTGTGTCTGCGTTTCCGTATGTGGGCAGCCACGTTTGTGTTACTTTGTGCGTGGCGCATGTCCTTGTGGTTCTGTAGATAGATGTCAGTGTTTCTGCATGAGAGGGGTGTGTGTATGAGTGAGTGTGTGAGTGTGTGTGTGTGTGTGTGTGTGTGTGTGTGTGAGGGCTGGTGGTGAGGAGTCAGGCTCCTCTGGGACCAGCCTGGCAGGAGACCCATGGGAGAAATTAATTCCCATTTGGAAAATGGTTTCGGCAGTTACATGCTTGATGTCTTTCATCGGGCAGATTTCCAGAGCTGCTCCCAGCCTTGAGGGCAGGATGCATGGGGGTGGAGAGCATAGAAGGAAGCAGCAGCCATACTAAGAGGCCTCCCCTCCCCGGACCTCCCCTGCCCTCCCCTCTTCTTTCTTTGCCTTCCCCCTTTACCTCCGTCAGTGCTCCCCCACCGGCAAGGGTAGGCCCGGGCCTGAGGGGTTGATGTGCGGATGGCACACACATATTCCCTCAGACATATGTGGCACCCCCAGCTTGGTCTCTGGACCAACAAACCCTAGATGCTGGGGTGCACAGACTTGCGAATTGGTCCCCAATTCTGTCCTTTCACAGAGAGGGAAGCTGTGGCCCAGAAGGGGAAATGGTGGGCTGAGGTCATGGAGCTGGTGCTCAGGGGGAAGGTCAGGCCTTGCCCCTTCTGCAGCTGGCTCCCCACTTCTCCTTCTCAGGTTCCTTAACAGGCAGGAGGGGAAAGGGTGTCCCATGGCCTTATGAGACCTGGGATTAGCGCAGAGGGAGCTGTGGGTCTCCCGGCCGCAGCTCTGGAGGCTTAGGCCAAGGTGAGCGCGCAGGTGTGGTGGCTTAGCTCGAGATCCTCTTGTTCTCTTGACCCAGCTCTGTGCCTGGCCCCCAGTGGGCACCCAGCGGATTCTTGGTCATTGAGTAAGAGGGAAGAGTGAGGGGTAGAGGCTCTGGGTGGCTGGGCCGTGTGGCAGTTGGAGCTGCAGGTGGCCTGGGGGACAGGTGGGATGGAGCCGTCAGGGACAGCTTTGGAGGATGTGAGACCTGAGCTGGGCGGTGAAGCCAGGCAAGGCTAGAGAGGAAGGGGACAGTGGGGCAGGTGTTCTTGGTGAGAGTTTGAATCCGGATCCCCTGGCTGTGTGACTTTGGGTCAGTTCCTTATCTGTACATTGTCCTCTTCTGTACATTGGGGATGGTAAGGTTTACCCTGAAGGGTGGTAGAAAGGATTAAGTAAGCTCGTGGGCATTAAGTATACCTTGTGCATAGCAAACACCCTGTGAATGGCTGTGCTTCTATGAAGGTTTCCGTGGAGGCTCCTCCTGGCCTTGGTATGTGCGTATGCACACGCACAGGCACCTGGCCGCCTCTAGGGACCGAGAGTTTCTCTGCCTCCTCCAGCCCTGATGGGTCTTGTGTCCGCCATCAGGCGCACGCTCTGGTTGTGTGTGTGCACACATGTACAGATGCATGAGTGTGGATCTGTGTAAGGGAAGCTAAGGGTGATGGTCTGTGCGGTGTATGGATTTATGTGACTGAGCCATGCTCCCTGCCACCCTGCAGTCTCTCAGGCCTGGCCTGGGGGCTTTGGGGAGGTGCTGGGAAGGCAGGGGCCCAGAGCTGAACCCGGAATAGTTATCATCTGGAATCCTCTTATGGAATCTTGGGGTGGGATCGGGGAGGGGGAAGAGGAGGGCTGGTCCCCTCCGAGCAGGGCGGCTCTGGGGAGGCACAGCTGTGTGCACACGTGGCTGTTGGAACTGTGAGATTGGGAGGTCACAGGGTGAGCGGGAGCAGGAGGCTCAGTGTGTGCAGATTAACTCGGTGATGAAGGTGCTGACCTTGCCCACTCCCTGCCGTCCTCCTTCACCCAGCTTGTCATCATGGATTCGTGCAATCTTCCAGGGAGCAGCAGGGCCTGCTGTATGCATAGCCAGGGCCCCAGGGGAGATGAGAGGCCTAACATGGCCCCTGACCCTGAATCACAAAGATGGATATACACGGTGACTGCGGCAGACGTGGAGAAACCAACTAGAGGGGACCAGAGGATTCATGTAGCAGAGAGGGGACTAGGGTGCTGGTCAGCAAGGTGGGGCTCACTGAGGGTGGCTGCAGTGTGTTCCCTGAATTCAGAACCCAGAGCTGCCACTTGCCAGCTATGTGACCTTGGGCAAGTTATTACCTCTCAGAGCTTCTGTTTCCTCATCTCTGAAGTGGGACTAACTGATACTGTATTGTTGCAGAGCACGTCTGTTGTACAGCAAATCACCCCAAAAGTTAGTGGTTTAAAACAACAAACATTTCATTATCTCAGTGTCTGTGGGTCAGGAATCTTGACACAGTTTAGTTAGGTACCTCCTGCTTAATGTCTCTTGGGAGGTTACAGTCAAGTTGTTGGCTGGGGCTGTGGTCTCATCCGAGAGCTCGTCTGGAGGGGGATCCATATCCGAGCTTACTCATGTGGCTATCGGCAGTCCTTGGTCCCTTGCCACGCGGGCCTCTGCACAGCGTTACCTCACCACATGGCAGCTGGCTTCCTCCGAGACAGAAACCCAAAAGAAACAAGAGAAAGTAACCAAGATGGAGGCTGAAGGCTTTTGATACCCAGTCTTGGGCATGACATCCCATTACTTCAGCTGTATTCCATTCATTAGAAGCTAGCTGCTAGGTCTACTCCACACGCGAAGGGACAGGGTTGCCACAGGGGATGACTGCCAGGAGGGGGAAGTGGGGATCACTGGGGCCATCTTGGAGCCTGCTTCCTCCATACACCCGCTTTGCAGGGACTAGGAGGGTGAGGTGAGGTTGCATGTGAAGGGCATCTGATGCAGTATTTGACACCAAAGAAAGAATTAACTCTCATGACCTTCCTTTTCTCCTTTTCCTGCAGGCAAGTGGGGAGCTGTTGCAGGTTCTTAGGCACGCAGTGTGGGTGGGATCCTGCTGCTGGGCAGTGAAGGAAGCTGTCCTTTTTAGTCCCCTCTTTCTCTGATTTCTTACAGGACACCAGAAAGGGCAAGGCACAGAGTGGGTACTCGCTGGACACTTGCCAGTTGGTCAGTGGATTGAAGAATTGAACAGTGGCAGTTCATTCAACAACTCGTACCGAGCACCCGCTCTGTGCTCTGAGCGAGGCACTGGGGAAAGAGAAGTGAAAAAGACAAGAGTTTCTGCCCCCAGGAGGCTCAGGGTCCATCAGGGAGACAGACACAAATAACCCTGCAGCCTTTCCTTGCCAGAAAGCTACACCACAGAGCACAGAATATGATCCGAGTGGCTCTCTTCTCAACCATTCTGGGTGTGGAGAAGACGGATCAGTGCCCTGCATACAGTGGGCACCTCAGGTCCTTTGTGCTGAATTCTGCAGAGGAAGCAGAGTTGAGAGAGGCTGCTTGGGTGCTGGAGGCTCTGTTAGGGGTGTGTGGGTGGAGTCCCTGGGAGTCCATAGCAGGGCCCTGAACCTGGTCTGGGGCCAGAGAGACTTCTGGGAGAAAGTGGGCTTTAAAATCAAGGTCTGAAGGATGAGTGAGAGAAAGGCAGGTACATAGGTGGGAAGGACAGAAAGGTTCCCAGCAGAGAAGTGGGCTTGGACCAAGCCTGGAGGCAAGAGGCACATGAGGGAAGTGGGCCCCTTTAAGGACCCCAAGAACGTCACATCTGCCCTGTTTTACAATCATCTCTCTCACTGAGGCCCCCTCCCCACCTGCTTTCCCACCCTTCAAACTGGCTCCCACCATCTTTACCCCAGAGAGAGAGCCCTGTTCAGTGCATGCATATAAGCTAGTCTAAATCAGGACTACCCTGGCAATCCAGGATTAGAGTGTTTGGGATAAGATAAAACCAGAATGTCTGGCCTCCCACTGGGCTGAAAAGAGCTGGTCATCTCCTACAGTAGTGTTTATGACTTTTATAAGAAAAAATAGGACCGTATGTTGGGATCAGGTGTTCAAGTTTGCAAAATTCTTTCACATCTATAAACTCCCTGGGTCCTCACAACAACCTGGAGAGGTGGGCAGGGCAGCTAAGATGACCCTATTTTGCAGAGAAAAAAATCAAGGTCCAGAGAGGTGAAGTGACTTGCCCAGAGTCACACAGCAAGTCTGTGGAATGGTCAGGGTTTGAACCCACGGCCTCCTGACTCCAGGGCTCATGTTCTTTGCCCCCTGACCTCCATTGTCCAGGAAGTGAGACAGGCCTCCTTCATAGGAGCTACAGATAAACATGCCAGCACTGGGGGTCAGGGTCACAGACTCAGAACAAGGCAGTCCTGAACACGGTGAGAGTCCATGTTGAAAGATGGATGGGATTTGGAGAGGTGGAGGTGGGGGGACAGGGAAAGAAGTTATGTGGCGGGGAGGGGGGAATAGCTTGAGCAAAGGTGTGGAGGTACAAGAACACGGATCAATGTCAGCAGCATTAATAATTATTGTTATATAATAAGTATTAATAAGCTAATCATTCTTAATTATTAATATAATTATTAGCTGTTATATAGCATAATAATTATAATAATCATCATTATAGCAACCACTTGTTGGGTTAGTTTTACATACATCATCTCATTTAATCCTGACAAGAATCGCATGAAGAAGGTCTGCCGTGACCCCCATTTTACAGGTGAGAAAAGCGAGGCTCCAGAGGTCTCACAGTTAGTGACAGAGTTCAGATTGGGGCTCTCTACTCTGGCTGGGTAACTTCACTTCTGAGGACCCGTGTCATCGCGGCACTGGGGGCGGCTGTCAAGTCACATAGAGTTTGGTCATTGTTGTTAGTATTGCTCTCTCCCTGTCTCTCCTTGGCAGTCCAGCTCTCAGCCCAGCGGGGCACCCGGGGCTCTGCCAGGATGATTTTGGGGCAGAGCTGGGCGGGGGCAGTGAGGAGGTCACTCTGGAGGCTACATTGTGTCCTGGCATCTCCCCTAGGACCCCCCCAAGAGGCAGGAATGTGGTCCAGAGCTAGCTGAGGGTCACCTGGAGGGCTGGCCAGCCTTGTGTCTGGCACCTCATAAATGCCCAGGAGGAATGGGCTCTGTGGGGGAGTTTCCATTGTGTCAGCAGCAGCCTCGTCTGGGGGGGGGTGCCCCCACTGTGCCTCCTGAGAAGCTTGTAAACCTGTCACTAAAGGAGGCCTCCCTGAGAGCTCTGGTGGGAGCCAGATGGTGAGACTGGGGCTCCCCCCAGGACCCCTGGCTGTTGGGGGAGTAGTGTCCCAGCATCTGAGGCCCTTTGCTATGGCTATTCCCTCAGTTGTGTCTGGCCAGAGCCTCCTCCACTCAGCCTTTCCCCACTACACTTGCCATCTTGGACTCGTGGGGAAAATGGGCTCTAGTATTAGATGCTGCGTAGGGTAAAGGACCCCTACAAGCAGCATTGGAAGATCAAAGTTCACGTCCCAGCTCTGCCACTTAATTGCTGTGTGAGCTCAAGCAAGTTGGTTAGTCAGTCTGAATTGTATCTCGTCCATAGAATGGAGACCTTAAAGGTCATAGTGTCTGTTGAAGTGCAGAGAGGGAGCCCTTTTGGATGGTGTAGGGAAGAAGCCTTGCCCCCAGCCACCCCTCTGGCCCTTGATACCAGAACTGGGCTCAGGGTTGATTCTCATTCTGCTTTCTCTCCTTCCTTTCCCCAGACGATAATGCCAGCTGAGGCAGAGCAGGAAGATGGCGGGCAAGGACAGCAGGGGTTGGGGAGGTGGCAAACACCCTGGTGAGGACCACCATGTTGGATGCCTGAGAGGGCACTCTTCCTCTTGTAGTCTGTGTGAATGGCACCCCCTGGAGGCATGCAGGGAGGGCCTTCTTGGCTGTTACTGGTGGCCCTGGCCCTTGTTTACAGAGAAGTGATGAGGCTGGGCCAGGGCCTTGAGGGCAGGGAGGATGGGAGCGGGCAGAGCCTAGGGATGTCTAGTTCTCAGGTGGGATTGGCTGGTTAGATGTGGGGTGCTCCAAGATTCCACTGGGGTCTGGGAACATGGGGAGTTGGTGGGCTAGGGTCAGGAGTTCAGCTGGGAGCCTGCCAAGTGGCAGGAGACCATGGTCACTTCAAGATACCCAGCAGGCCAGAGAGGGTTTTCACATCATCTCCACAGAGGTGGCTCAGTGGGCGTTGATTACTCAGAGCTGAGGGCAGAGAGAAGGGGCTGAGGACAGCTCTGGGGACAGCCTCGGGAGCCACACGTGGGCAGGAAGAGGCAGGCGTGGGATTTTGAGTCCAGGAGTCAGTGAGGGTACTTTGTAGTGGCCAAAATGCTCCTCTCATATCCATTTCAGAGGCTTGAGGCTGAGAGTGGCAGGCCCAGCCAGGCTTCGGGGCCCACATCCTCGGCACTGCCTGCCACGGGTTGATGGGGGCTGTGGTGGTCAGAGCTTCCAGCCTCCCTTTCCTCCATCTCAGGGGAGACCTGATTTGTTAGTTGTTGTTGCTTTTGAGGTATTATTTGTAGACAGTAAAACTCATCCTTTTGAAGTGTACAGTTTGGGGAGTTCTGACAAATGTGCAAGTTGTGTGAGCACTGCCACAGTTAAGATATAGAACATTTCCAGCACCATAAAAGCTCCCTTTGTGCCCCTGTGTCTTTCTGTTCCCCAAACTCCAGTACCCACAGATCTTCTGAGCTCTGTAGTTTTGCCTGTTCCAGAATGCCCTACAAACGGCATCAGAGCGTAGGTAGCCTTTGAGGCTGGCTTCTTTCACTCGGCGTGGTTTTGAGGTTCCCCCTCATTACACCATAGCTCGTTCATGGTGATCGCAGAGTGGGGTGCCTTGCGTGCACACAGCACGTTTTATAGCCGGCCGTGTAGGAGGGCAACGTAGGCAACATGGTCTGTGGTTCTGTGTGTTGGTGGCCTACACACGTGCCTGAAAGCAGCGTTAGCAGAACGCCGCGTCTCCCCCCCGCCCCCCGTGCTACTCGGAATGGTCTTACGTGGCACATGGAGGAACGTGTTCCCCCGTATATTACCAGTAGCAAGTATATTTTAATGTGCATTTAAAAGAATGTGTCCAGCACACCAGACCCATGCTGTCTTGGCGATTAACGCTTCATGGCTAAGCCACAGGCCTTGCCACTGGACTGCCTGCATTCGACTGCTGAAGCCTCTCTGTGCCAGCTGGGTGACTGTGGGCAAGCCACTCCATATCTCTGATGCTCAGATCCTTCATCAGTCATATGGGCTAGGGATGTCCCTCCTCCCTATTAAGAGTTTGCTGTGCGGCTGAAACCAGTAAGTGTGTGTCAACTCCCCGCTCAGGGCCGGGCATCCAGAAATGGCTGCCGTTATTATTAGATGTGGATGGCCCATGTGTGCTGGGCGTGTGTCTTATGCTGCTGTTTCGTTCATCCCTGTGGACGTGAATATGTGTGTGTGCACAGTACGTGTGTAAATGTGTGATGCCTGGCCCAAGGGATAGGGAAGGGATAAGTCTATGTCTCCTTAGGTCTAGAGTCCCTGCATGTGCCCACAGGTGTATGTGTGTGTCGATGAATGTGCCTTTTTGAGGCCACATGTCTGGGTGCTCATTGTGTCCCCAGGGTCCAGGGTTTCCATAACCTTCCTTCTCCATCTGTTCTGCTGTCAGCCAGGGTGGCTGGGCCTGTGCTACCCTTGCCCACCCAAAACCTTGCCTCATGGAAGGGAGGCCTGGGGGAATGGTTCTCCCAGGACCTGGGTCTCTGGCCTCTGGGAATCTCCACCATATTTGCCCAGAGCCAGCATTTTCTGGGTCTTTATGCAGGAGCCTAGGACCACAGCCAGGATGGGTGGGAAGGAGGAGAAGCATTTTGAAGGAAGCTGAGGTCCTGCCGTTGGTCCATGGATTCCGAGTGGAGGTTGGGGAAGAGTCCCATGGAGAGGCTGTAATCAGCTGCTGGACTCAGCAGGTTTAAAGAACTGCTTTATTGAGGTGTATTGACATACGCTCCGCACGTGTGTTTAGAGTGTACAGCTGGGTGGGCTTTTACATATGTATACACCCATGAAATCCTCACCACAATTCCGATGGTGAACATACCCATCTTCCCAAACATTCTTTTGTGCCCCTTGGCAATCCCTCCCTCTCCCCCACCACCCCAGGTGACCTCCAGTCTACTTTTATCACTAGCCCTTAATGTGCATTTCCTAGATGGGGACAAATGGGACAGGGTGTAGGCTGGACGGGTGGGTGTTAAACGGAACAGAGGCCCTGCAGTTACTCCATGGATTGTGTTTGCTTATTTTTTTAAAAACTGGCTTATTTCACTCAGCATAATTATTTTGAAATTCACCCATGTTGCCACTCACATCGGTAGTTCATCCCTTGTTTACTGACGAGTGATATTCCATTGTGTAGCTGTACCACAACCTCTAATCCATTTACCCAGCCGATATTTTTTGAGAACAGCAGTCAACCTGTGCCTGAGGCTGGCTTGATCCCAAAGGGCACCTCTCCCAGGCAGGCCACCTGTAGGTTACCTGTGGCCATGCTTTGCCCTTCATCCCAACCGTCCCCTTCCCTGGATGATCTCCTCTGCTCTGCACCATCCAGGGGCCACCAGCCTCTTCTGGTGTCCTTCCCAGACTGACTGGGTCCCCTCTGATCAGTCCCAGCCTTCATTGCTTGGTGGCTTTAAAGGGCTTGAGCACTGTTCTGTGATTCCAGTCTTTTCTCCTTAGTGAGAGCAAGGGGAGCTGCTCCTGTTCCAACCCCGCCTCCCACGCACAGGCTGTCTGGCTGGCCATGGACCATGGACACTGCTGACTGGGGCCCTTTGGGAAGAAGGAAGCAAAGATGCAAAGTGATGCAAACATGGCCTGGGCCAAAGTCTGGGTCTTCGCAGCTCAGGACACTCCTCTCTCCATCTCTCCCCCCTTCCTGTCTTCCTCTCCTTCCTGGAAAACTCTCCTCCTCTTTAGGGAGTAGACGACTTCTGAGCAGGCCTGGTGCTGACTGAGCTTTCTGCATTATTAAATCACTGCCTTGGAGGAACCAAACTTTGACACATCCTAGAAGGCCTCTGTCACATTCTGTGGTTTTCTACTTCCCTAACCCCATCTTCCCCAGCCTCCATGTCTCTCTTTCCTCAAGTTGATGGCATAGGGCAGGGGCTGCCCTTCCTGATGGACGGGACACAGATCTTGGGGAAGAAATGAACATCTCTCCTTGTTCCCAGCTGCCAAGACTACATTAACACTACCAGTGCTGCCGATACATGTCTTAGAGCTCCAGCTACCCGTTGTGCTGGAGCAGGGAAATGACTTCCCTAAGGTCACATAGCCATTAGTGACAGACACAAACCACCTGACACCTTGGCCGTGTTCTTTCCTCTCTCTGCCCTTTTTCCTGGACACCAATCTCACTCACATGCTTGTATCGTGCCTTCCCCTGGACCACGCCCTGTGCTGTACTCTGTCCCATTTTGGGGTATGGTAGAGCTCTCTGCAGAAGAAAGCGGCTTGCCTCCCTGGCCAGAGGTTCCTGAGGCGACCCGAGTTCTGTTAGGAAGCCTGGGTGCAGAGGCCCACCTGCGTGCAAGATGTTGTGGGCATGGGTGGTGTGAAGCAGGAAGGCCGCCTGGGGTGGAGGGGGATGGCCCAGAAGGAGGGAAGAGGCCAGGTCCTGGGACCCACCCACCCTGCTGGTCTCCAGGGCGGCTCCAAGGTCATGTGTTCACTGTGGCTCAGCCTTGTCACCAGCTCCCCTGCCCTCTCCTCCTTCTCCACTCTTCCAGGAGGCCTTCCTGAGAAGTGAGCTGCCGTTCCGTCCTTTTGGCACTAATCACTGCCTGCCGTTCTTATTGTGATTCCTGTGTATATCCTATTTCCTTTCCTGGACTGTTGTGAGAAAGGATCCATGTATGTTTCATGCCTGTATATCCAGTGACTAGGACAGGGCTTGGTATTTAGTAGATACGTGATGAATATTTATTGAATAAAATAAATGAGTGGCAGGGCATGGTGGTGGATGTTGGTAGTAAATGCTGATTTATCACAAAGGTGGGAGGTAGATGGTGGGAAATAATGGTGAGTAGCGGTAGCTGGTAGTTGGTGGTGGGAGGTGATGGGTAGAGGACCAGGGCCGAAGGTGATGGATGCTACCCGGTGGTAGGTGGTAAAGGCGGCAATAGCAAGAGATGGTAGCAGGAAAATGGTGGCAAAAGGTGCCGGTGGGTGCGTTGCGATGATGGGGGACATCCTGGGCCATGGGCAACTTCTGCTGTGCCCCCGCCCTCTGCCGCTCTGGGGGTCTCTGCCGCACTCTCGACATCGAGGTTCGTTCCTTTGCAGACTCCATCGGGGGCCCCTTCCCTGTCACCTCTCACCGATGCCACCACAAGCAGAAGCACTGCCCTCCGGCGCTGCCCGGCGGGGGACTCCCGGCCACGCCACTCCTCTTCCACCCGCACACCAAGGGCTCCCAGATCCTCATGGACCTCAGCCACAAGGCCGTCAAGAGGCAGGCCAGCTTCTGCAATGCCATCACCTTCAGCAACCGCCCGGTGCTCATCTACGAGCAAGTCAGGCTGAAGGTGGGGCCCCCCTCCCTGCTCTCTGCGCCTCCCCTGGGCCCCTGAGCCCTCTCGCCCAGCACTGCCTTCTGTTCCGGCCCTTATAGCACCCTGCCCTTCTCTTCCTCTGTGCTGCCACTTCTGCCTTTCCTCACCCCTCCTCGTGCTCTTCCCTCTTCCTTCTCCTTCCTCAACCTTCCCCGTGGGGCACAGAAGGACTGGGGGAGGGGTGTGGCCAGGGGGACCACGAAGGGTCAGCAGACAGTGGGAAGGCTCCCAGAGGAGAGAGAGAGAAGGCCGGCTGGGCGGTGTGCCTCCCCAGGGAAAGTCTGCCGGGGGCGGTCGGCTGGGAAGGACGCACCCCCTCCCCGTCGGCCCTGGCGGGGGCGAGGAAAGGCCAAGCTGGGCAGGGGGTTCCTTCTGAGGCCCTCTTTTCCCATCCAGATCACCAAGAAGCAGTGCTGCTGGAGCGGGGCGCTGCGGCTGGGCTTCACGAGCAAGGACCCGTCCCGCATCCACCCCGACTCGCTGCCCAAGTACGCCTGCCCTGACCTGGTGGCCCAGAGCGGCTTCTGGGCCAAGGCGCTGCCCGAGGAGTTTGCCAACGAGGGCAACATCATCGCTTTCTGGGTGGACAAGAAGGGCCGTGTGTTCTACCGCATCAATGACTCAGCTGCCATGCTGTTCTTCAACGGGGTCCGCACGGCCGACCCGCTCTGGGCCCTGGTGGACGTCTACGGCCTCACGCGGGCCGTCCAGCTGCTGGGTGAGTGCGTGCTCCCTGCGCCCCTGAGGTGCAGACACGCCTCCGGGATCCCCGGGGTCTGGCTGCTCCATCTCATCAGGCATGGGGACCCCTTCCCCACTGGCAGGGCCCCCGGGCCAAGGGAGCACGGGGACAGCTCGGGGGAGCCTCAGCGTGCCCTGCAGAGCGCCCCCATCCTTCGCGCCCACAGCTGGGGCGAGGCGCTCCTGGGTGAGATTCCTGCCGTCCAAGGCCCCTCGGGTTGTGCCTCTGAGCAGCGCATAATCATCATCCTAAACGGCAGCCTCACAGACCCACCACCTCCAGGAAGTAATGAACGTTAATCATCAAAACCACAGTGTAGTGAGGACTTGGCACGGGCCGGGCACTTCATTCTTGCTGCTCTCATAGCCACCCCGGGAGGCAGACTCCGTTAGTGGGTCCCGTGGAGGCGAGCCTGAAGCTCAGGGAGGTTGAGTCATTGGCCTGAGGTGCAGCAGGTGAGTTGGGGAGTCCCAGTGAGCTCCTGGCCCCTCGGCTCTGCAGCCCCCCAGGAGGCCCATCCCCATCCTAATACTTCCTGCAGGATGTGAGTGAAAGGGGTAAGGGGGAGAGTCGAAGGCTCTAGGGTGGCTAAGACTTTTCTGGCTGCCCCTGGGTGCCCAGTGTGAGTAGGGCGGCTTCAGGGGAATGAGAGGGCATTCATCCTGGGGGAGGTAAGGGGGAGCATCAGAAGGCAGCCTGGGGTGCTAAGGTGCCAGGCTTCCTGGCGAGGGCACATGTGACTCTAAAGTGCCAGGGCTGGAAAGGGCCTTGGAGGGTCTCGGGCTTCCTAGGGTCACACACTGAGTTGGTGGCTGAGGTGGGACTAGAATCCAGGTCACCTAAGTCCCACTCTAGGATCGCTCTCAGCTTGCTTGCTTGTGCACATGTTGGCAAGTGTGTGTGTGTGTGCCTACAGAGACTCTGGGTACACATCGGCTCACGGGCGAAGTGCCGGTGTCTCCAGGCAGAGCTGGCAGAAGCCTCAGCTTTCCCATCTATGAAATGGGTTGGTGGGAAGATGAAGGGAAATTCAAGAGGCTGTAAGTAAAGCGCCCTGCTCAGTCAACGCTCAGCCTGTGCTTGCCATTCCCAGCTCCCATCCCTGCCCCCTCTTCCTGCGGAGAAAACCACCATGGGCGCAGTGGAAAACCTTTTTTTTTTTCCTTTTTTTTCTTTTTTTTTTGGTTCCTTTCTGGCTTCAGAGCCAAGAAACAGTGAAGCTCTTTTCAAAACACCTTCATTTGAGTAAAAAAGACAGTGAAAGTAAAAACAAATAATTGTCAGAAGCCTTTCTGTTGACTTCCAAACATCAAGAGGCTGTTTTTATTAATTAATAATTTGGGAACTTTCTGTTTTTCAACTCAGTAACAGTGTTTCTACATTCAGGTGGGTAAGTTAAAAGCCTGAAAGCAAGCAGGCTCTTCCAAGTCTTTGTAAGTGACGAAGGGAACCCAGGCTGCCTGAGAAGGATCTGCTTTCCTTTCACTCTGTGAAATGGGTACTTACGCGGGGCCTTACCTGCTGGAGGCAGAGAGGGCGGCGGTTATGCCTCTGGGCTACAGAGTCAGACTGACCCAGGTGGCTCCTGGCCTCCCCCTGCACTAGCTGTGGGGCCTCAGTTTCCTTATCTGTAAAGCAGGGGTAGGTAATAATAACTGTTTTCAGCGTTCTTCTGAAGGCTTTAAGAGCCGAGAGTTACATGAAGCAGCCGACATCTAGTAGGTACTCAACGACCGTCAGTCTTCCCCACCCATCCTGGAGAGGGAGAAGCTTAACCCAAGGTTCAAGTGAACACCTTCCGGCTGCTCTGATATCCTTAGGGCCTCGCTCTTCCAGGCTCTGGAGTTCCAAAGCCTGCGTTTGTGCTCCAGCCTGGACACTTCTGTCTGAGCCTCAGCCTTCTGATCTGTAAAGAGGTCATGAATTCAATGACTTAGCCCAGGGCTGGGCCACGTGGTGGGAGACAGAAGTGTCCCAGCTCTTAAAAAAAAAGGTGTAGTCTTGTTGGGAGGGGGGTAAGGAAATAGGGGCAGCATTCTTTCTTTCCCCTTTCCTAGCAAAGAATGCCTTTTCCTACAGTCCCCAAAGGTCAAAAATCCCACTCTGGCATTAAGGCCCAGCTCAAAAGCCACCTCCTCCCTGAAGCCTTCCAGAGCTGAGTTCTCTTCTCTGTTTCTTGTGTCCCACCGCATGATGCCTGTGTTTTTCTCAGCGCTGAGGCACTGGCTGAGTTTTGGTCTGTCCATAGGTCTTGCACAAGTCGGGGAAGGCTTTGAGGGTGAATTCATGTCTTTCCCCGCTGGATTTCTCTCCAGAGTAGAACCTTGTGTCTGGTGTGTGGAGGACCCCAAGGATTTATGGGGGCTTGGCAGGGGAGAGTGGAAGGAAGGGTGGAACTTGTTAGATGAAGGAAAGTGGTGGGGAGTGGGGTAGACCCAGCCTCGCTCGCAGACAGCACAGCCTCACTGGGAGATTAGGGAGACAAAGCCAGCACTCCAGACTCGATCAGGGCATAACCCAGGAGAAGACAGTAAATTGTTTAGTGCTGTGATCATAGGATCCTTTCCATCTGCCGAGATGGTTTCCATCCAGCTATCTCATTTAACCCCACAGCTGGCGCTGGACATAGTGTTTATCATCCCCATTTGTCAAGGAGAAAATTGAGACCCATGGAAAGCTTGGCTTGCCCATGTGGGGATGTGGCAAGGCTGGGGTTTGACCTGGATGTTCTGATGCCAGAAGCGGTCCCTTCCCCAATAAAGCTCCAGTGGGTTTAAGTATGGAAGGAGGCAGTCAGTCAGAGGAGGTGGAGGTCAGTGAGGGAGGATGGAGTCCAGGAATGCTTCTTGGAGAAGGGGACTTAGGCTGGGCCTAGAAGTTCCAGGAAGGGCTGGAGAGGGAGTGGTGAAGGGCACATGGCAGGTGAGATGGGGCTTCCAAACCTCAGGGGCCTACAGAGTGGCCTGGAGAGTGATCTGAGGTCTCTGTGCTGGGGCACAGCCCAGGAGGTCTCACCAGGCCCGGCCCTGTTACCCCTCTTGGACTATAAATGGGTTTTCACCCAGTGTTTCCAGTTGCATGTGGCTCTTTCAGCAGGCTCCTCTCTGTACCTCGGGTAAGGCCGAGGCCCCAGCAGATCCCTGTCCGAGCTGTGAATCGCCGTAATCCCTGGGTGTTTTCAAACGCTGATGATGGCCCCTGAATTCAATTAGCAGATTAAAATATCTCCTTGTTTTGTTCTTCCTAAAATGAATTCTTTTTTGTGTAAGAACAAGAGATATCCATCCAAGATATCTTCAGAGGTAGGCATGCTGCTCTATGCCCTCATTCGGTGGCCTCCCCTCTGGGATCCACTTACTGCCCTATATAGTCCCAGGGTCAGTCTCCTTCCCTGTCCTCCTCACTGCCAACCCCCCAGCCTCCCACCACCGTGGCTCGGATCCCTCCGGTGCCTTTGGCTTTCCCTGCGGTCCCTCCTCAGCCAGCTTTGACTTTCTCCATCCCCTGAGAGGTCACTCTCTGCCTTGGCAGCACTGAAGATGGGCTTTCTTTCCTGAGGCGATTGCCCCCCAAACCAGTGTCTCATCTTTAGGGACTTCCTGCTAGGCCTGACCCCTCCTTTCCTTCTTGTCTCTGGGACCTATGGCCAAAACCCTCCAAACCTGTTCTTCAGATCAGAGATATCCTGGGGTACCTGCACCTAGCAGATGTGCAAGTCAGGCCATGGAGTGTTTGGCTGTCTCTCCTGAGAGAGTGCGGGCAGAGGCTGGGGTCTGTCCCTGAGTGACAGCTCCAGGGGGGTGCCCCATCCCACCCCCCACTGCCCTTACATAAGCCAGGCCCACCAGCGCCCACACCATGGCCCCTGCAGGCCTGCCTTATGCCTTCCAGGCTCCCTGATATGCTGGAGTTCAGGAGATCACCTCTTGCCTCGGGGTGCCCTGGCCCAAGCCTGGGCTGGTATTTCCAAGAATAACAGCTTCCTACCTCCAGGAAGAGGGACCTGCCAGCAACCAAATAAACACAAGTTTTATGGGGTGATTAATACTTGCAGAGATAAGCTCCTCTCCCAGTTTTTCAAGGTCTCCCTGCTCCTTTCAGAAATGTTGGCTTGGGAAGAGCAGCTGTGTGGGTCCCGGCAGAAAGCTGGTGAGCCAAGGCTTCACTTATAGGGTCTCCTGATACCCCTGTGTGCCCAGCACAGCCTAGGTACTGTGCGGGGGCAGGGGGGACACAAGAATGGAAAACCCAGCCCCCCTCCTTGAAGAATGTTTATTTTGGGGGACACACCATCTAACTGCTCTGAGGAGACCTAAATCCAATTCTACAGGGAAATGTGGCTAAAGAGTAAAACCGTGTGTCGGGGGTGGTACAGCTGGGAAGCAATCCAGGACTTTCTGTAGGAGATGAGTTTCAAGTCAGGAGCCAAACAAGGTGAAACGAAGGGACTGGTTGGGGAGGAACAGTTCGGGCCGGACATGAGGGGTGTGCATAGGCACGAAAGTGGGAAATCAGCCGTCAGGGAACAGAACGTTCAAGGGAGGGAGCAAAGTGAAGAGGTAGTGGGTGACTTGGGGAGAAGAGGTGTGTACAGGTGGGGGTGTGTGCATGTACCACAGGGGAGAGAGCCATGAAAGCAGAAAGTTTCTGGTGGCTTCTGTGCTGTCAAGTCTTTCCAAAGGAGATGTGGCCCAGAGATGGGAGAGGGCCTGCCCAAATTCTTGCAGCTAGTCAGAAGACGGGCTGGGCCTGGGGTTCCTATCTCCCAGGCTGAACTGGGCATAAGGTCAGTGTGAGAAGACATCACCACATCAGAATGGCCGTGGCTGAGCTCAGGAGGGCATTAGGGGTCCACTGAGGGTGGGCTCCCAAGGGCTCATGGCATTCTGCTTCATCCCAACCGGGGCAGAGGTTCCCCAGTCCTGGTAATAGCCTTGCCTCCTGAGGAGGGAGACGTATGGAGACCCTCGGGGAGGGCGGCTTTCGGAGGGGCAGGCTGCTGCTGGGCGAGTGTGGGCTGGTGGGCCAGCCTGGCTTCGCTGCAGTGAGGAGCCTGGGTCCACTCCAGAGATAAGGCCCTGGGTCAGGTCTCCTGTTCAGGGTGTGGCTCGGCCCGGCGGCACGAGGAGTGTGAACCGTGCTGGCCGGCAGAGGACCGCACTGCCATCTGGGGCTTCCGCTTCCCAGGCTAAACCAATATTTACCTTCGGCTGTGGCTGCCAGGGGCTGAGAGGCAAATATTAGTTTAAGGAGGCCGAGCGATGCTCTGGGGCTGGGGGAAAGGGCTGAGGATGCTGATGGCGATTTCTTCCTCTTCGTTTCTTCTTCATTAAAATAAAATTTTGTTGTTCTTCCTGCCTCAGAGACACCAATTCTGCTAATCTTATCAGAGTTCAACACCAAGCCCTCCCCTCCACCAGGAAGCCTCCCCTGACCGCCCCTGTTCCCATGACCTTCCTTGTTCCTGATCACCTGAGGCACGTGGAGGTCTAGGTGGCACCAGTGTTTCTGCGTCACGTACTGTCCTGCTCCTTAAGAAAATAGCTTAAATCCTTTATATATATCATAAAGAAAGTTATTATCGTACCCATTTCGCAGATAAGGAAACAGAGGCTCAGAGAGGTCTGATAACTTGCCCAAGGTCACACAGCTTGGGAGAATTGGGCCTTGGGCCCAGGAGCGTGGGCTATATTACTTCCTAGATTTTCTAAATAGGAGTCTGTATGGTCCCCCTGCTAAGTCTGGGTACCTCCCCAGGGTGGGGAGTTGGCCGTCCTACATCTTCCAGGGTGGAGCTCATGAGAGCGCAGGGCATCAGGGATCAGCTGCACATGCTGGGCACAGGTAGGCCACCAGAGCCCCAGCAGTGCTGGCCAGGGAAGTGGGGGGTGCCCAGCAATCCGCGTCAGCGGTGAGTCGGCCTGCTTCATGGTTCTCTGAAGGCGCCGGAGGGCTTTGTCTGGTTCTTTTGTTCACAGTGCACTCTGGTTTTTTGGTTTTATTTTGTTTTAACCAGAATGAATATATGAAAAGTGCAATCATATATGATTAGCAATATTAGACTGTTTCTAATACTCAGAAATGGCAGTTTCAGATTTTCCACCTAGTATCTCTTTGGCTCAAGACACAGTTTTGAGGAGCTTAGAGAGAGCTGGGGGGCCCAGGGCAGGACGTGTATAGCAGAGGAGCTGGGGCCTTGCGGTACTGGGGACAAAGCCCTCATTTCAGAAGCAGGAGACTTGATTGAATCAAGGCTTGACATGACTCAGTAGCTGTGAGCAAGCCTTCCAGCCTCTCTGTGCCCCAACTGCCCCATCTGTCATTTGGACATAATTATACATGTGCCATTTACCTCTCAGAGTCTGTGAGGCTCATGGATGTGTAAAAGTGTTTACACAAATGGCAAGGGCTACTGTTTGTAGGTTAAAAGGGAATACTTAATTTAAAAATCCTACCAAATAGACAACTCCCAAGCCAGTCTTCTCCTTAGAAGAGGAAGCCTTGAAACCAAGTCCCTGTTTCTGGGTGAAATTGAAACCATGCTGTCTAAATTGTTTCTTGGAACAAGATCTATGGTTCTCCGGCTGGGTTCCTTGGAACACTGGGGTTCCAGAGGCATCTTTGAGGCGGCTGAGTTGGCAGGCTCTGTGGCCTCCTCTTGGACTTCAACCAGAGCTTTTGGTTCTGTTGGACAAAAGGATTTAACAGCTTAAAAAAAAAGTTTGAGAACCACAAGACCAGATGAGTCTAAGAATCTATATGTCTAAGATTCTCTGTCTTGAAGATTCCAAAAATCTTGGAGTCTGTGACTCCAAGTATTTCTGGGACATTCTACCCTTCCCTCCATGAGCCTCACAAAGTATTTGTTTCTCCTAGCTTTCCTGTGGTTGGGTTTATATGGAGAGGGTGGAGGTGGGTGTGGGTTTCCAGGGTGCTACCCAGAGGGGTGGAGAAATCCCTTACCCGTCCAAGCCATGTCCCCACCCTCGGGGCTCCTTCCCCTGCCCCATGCCATGTGCTGACCAACAGGAGGATGTTTATGGAGACAGTAAATGGGCCAGCAACACCTTCCAAACAGCGGCCGGCAGGTGCTCGCTAGTCACCTGCTGCCGCAGGCCAACCCATGGCTAAAGATTAGCCAGCGCTCCGGATGTGAGAATCTAAACCAACAAGACTCTCGGGCTGATGGCAAGCTCTGCTTCAAAGGAGCCCCTTGCTTGCCCCCAAGGGCTCCGGCACCAGTGCCCAGGCCCTGCCTTGGTTGCCCTGCACTGGCTGGCAACATGTGGAAGGGCCCAGTGGGTCCCTGGCCAGAGCTGGCCCCGGTGCCCTCAGTCTAGCCCCTCCTCTCCTCCCATCCCTTCCTTTCCTTTCTCCCCCTGGCCTTGCTCAGATTGTTCTCCGGGAATTTGCTAGTGCAGTTTTCCCACTGAGTGCCTCTCACTTCTGTCTGTCAGTCCAAACTCTCTTGTCCTTCAGGGCCCAGGTCAAATCTTGTTTCTTCCAAGAGGCTGTCTCTGATTCACTGTGAAACAGGACGGGGACCTCATCCTCTGTCGGAGAGCATGATCCTAAAAGGGGCATTTATCCTAAAGAAGAGAAGGCTCAGAGGGGGTGCCAAGGGACGGATGTGGGTCCCCTCTGGATCCGTGCAAGGACAGCTTTTCTAACAGTTATAGTTGTTCAGAGATAGCGGACAGATAGCTTTGGGATGTGGTGAGCTCCTTGTCCCCGGGGTCATTCTAGGCAAGGCTGGGTGAAAACTTGGCAGAGTAATGGAGCATCGAACTTTACATCGGAATCCGGGGATGTACTGTATGGTGACTAACATAATATAATAAAAAATCATCTAAAAAAAAAAGAAAAGAAAACTTGGCAGAGAAATGGATTTCCTCTAGAGGCATTAAGAATTTTGTAAGGAAATTATATTAAAATATTTTCATGCCTCCAAGCTTTGACCCTCCCACAGCCTACTGGCTCATTGGGGCCCAGGTGCTGGCTTCTCTCTAGCCACTGCCGAGGCCTGGGCACACAGCGGGTCAGTGAGTGGGTGACCCGAGTACTACCTTGAGGGGAGGAAACCCGTGCCCTGGCCTCGCTGCCCTTGTGGGGCCTGGTTTCTGCCCTGGTGCAAAGGATCTGTTCTGCGGGTGTGCCGCCCCACCCCCGCCCTGGGCCAGGAGCTGAAGACTGACAAATTCCTTCCCGAAAGAGGGGACACTGAGAGGGGAGCCAGCTGAGCAATGTCTCCTGTGGCCTTGTGCCACTCCCCACTCCGGGTCCCAGCATGCACACCTCCAAAGTGGCAGCCGTGTGTCCCAGGCCCGGACGGTAGAGCTTGTTGCTTCCGATTGGGGCGCCCCATTGCTTGGGGTTACAGGTTGCCCTCTGCCCTTTCTCCAAACTGTGATGCCGGGCTGGGGTTGGTCCCAGGGCACTCTCCCGTGGCTTTGGGGACCTGGATCCTTCCTGGCTTTCGGTCAGCTCTGACCTCTGCTGCCCCTTCTGCACAGGGCACCCTGCCCGGCCCCTCCGTCTCCAGTGTCGTCTATTTCCGGGCCCGGCGCAGCTGGGCACACCGAGGGGATGGTTATTTTGGAGCTTGCTGGTGGCCTGCGGCTGCTGCTGACCCTGGGGGGCGGCCTGGCTGGGAGAGGACATACTTGGGCTGGGCACTGGCCCCGGGGATTCCATTTTTAGCTGTTTCCCAGCATCTCCTGTACCTTTTCTCCCAACTCCTTCAAGATTTCAAGCAAGGCCAAAGGGGTCATTTTTCTGCCCCTCCTCCTCTCTCCCCACCCCCTGCTGTTTCTCCTTCCTTCTCTTCTTTCTCTAATCTCCACGTTGTAGCTTCTCCTGATGTCATTCATGACGGGTGTGAAGTCCTACAGTCAGGCGCAGAACATTTGTTGCCTGGTGCAGGGGGACCTGACTTTGGTTGACAAACAACCTGAGTAGACACTGGTGTCTGAAGTTATCAAGTGCCTAGGTCCCAGGGGCTCCCCATCCTGCCTCCGACCCCCACGTCATCATCACAATACAGTTGTGATTACCCCCATTCTCTAGCTGAGTGACCTGAGGCTGGGAGGAAAGTTGATTCAAGTGCTGGCTTGGGCCTTTAAACCCAGGCCTGTAACCCCCAGAGCCCATGCACTTTCTTCTGAGCCCTGGGGCGTGTAAACAATAACAGTGGCTCATATTAACCTCGTGATTATTACGGGCCAGGTACTCTCCTAGGTGCCCTCTGTAGCTTACCGCATTTGGACTTCACAGCGTCCCTTCTGAGCGGAGTATTTGAACACAGTTTTTATTCACCTTAGTAAATGCTGATTTCACGGCTTTAGAAGAGAGGCCTAGGGAGGTTAAACTATTTATCTAAGGTGACATGACCAGGAAATGGTGCAATCAGGATTTGAACCCAGGCTGAGGACTTCAAAATCCTTATACTTAACTGTGCTTGTATTCTGCCTACCAGTATATGGATTTGGGTTACTAAAAACCCCCAAATGCTCTTAGGTTATATTATGAGAAGTACAGTGTAAATATCAAGGGAGGTGGTGGCCACACTGTGCCTTGAGCTGGTCAGGGCACATCTGGAGTACTGAGTCTGGTTCTGTTCATTGTCTAAGAGGTGGGAAGGCGTGTGGTGGGTCTGAGTATTCCCTGAGGGAAGTTGTTTTCTCCACGGGGCTGCCCCAGAAGGTAGTATTGGGACAGAAGGACATTGAAGCTGAGAACTAAATCTATCCAAGATATCCTTGGATACAGGGAGGTAGATTTCAGTCTAAGAGAAGGAATCGCTTTCTTAGAGGAGCTCAGCAGTGGCTCGGGTTGCCTGGGAGGCCCAGTAGCAGGCATATTCAAGTACAGAAGGACCACTGAAGGGGCAGAGCTCAGGGGAGCGCACATCCAACCCCATTCAGAAATCTGTGTTCACGGTCTGGCCAGCTCCATGGGCCCTGGGCTGATTGTCCTGAGTGTGTGTGGGGTGGGGTAGGGAGAGGAGTGTGGGGGTGCACATGTGTGTGAGCCCTGTGACAGACTTCTTCCTATAGGCTCTGACTGGGCATCTCTGAACCTTTTTTGTTTTCTAGTCACCCTGCTGTCCCTGTCCCTTCCTCTCCATCTTCAACCCTGGAGTCCTCTAGGGCCAGTGCCTGCAATTCCTGAAGGGTGGGGAGCAGAGGCTGTTCCCTGGGGGCCCCCGGTCAGCCCACAGCCTGTCCCAGGTCCCCTCGACTGTCTCTCAGGCCTCCTCCTCCTGTTTGGGCCTCCTTGCCTCTGCCTCTCTGCCGCCCCCAGCCTCCCTGCACCATTACTGTCACAGAGTCAATTCCCTGGAATAATCGTATTTTCCAGTTGGCTCCCTCCTTCTTGCCAGGCATGATGCTGGGAAATCCCAACCAGCCAGGCCCCAAGAGGCTTCTCCAGAGAGGCAGGGCCAGCACCTTCTCCTTGCCGGGGCCCAGACAACACTGTTCCTGGAAGGGGAGGGGGAGAACAAAAACAAGGAGGCTTTAGAGACTGTCTCTAGATTCAGCTGGAGCCGAATTCTGGCCTCGGCTGCCCATAGCAATCCAGTCCTCCAAGCTTTGCTTTCACACCGAACACCCCAGCTATCCTTACCCAGGTCTTGGAGAGAAAGCACAGATTCTCCCTTGGGGAGGCTCGGAGAAAAGGCTCCCAGGGAAGGATTGGCCCATGATGTGGTCTACAGTGGCACTAGCCAAATCTGGGGACTATGACTCTGACGGGGGGGGGGTTCAATAAATAAGGAGAGCTTGAAAGCAAAGAATGTGGTGTCGGGAGTTGGACAGACCTTGCTTCAGTCTTGGATCTGCCACTTGGTGGCTGTCACACCACATCTCTGAGCTTTATCTCCATAATGGGAACACTTCCGTGGATGTTTTAAGGATGAAATGCAGGGGTAATTCATCATGCATGATAACTTTTATTATAAATGATAGGACTCCATAAAGTAGGACATAACACAGCCATTAAAAAAATATGGTGTTGGAAACATGGTTATTGGCATGGAAGGGTGTTCGGAACATAGTAAGTGGAAAAGCTAGTCTTGAAAAGGAAATCTGTATAGCAGGGTTCTTAGCCTGGAGTCCATGCCCATGGATGGCTTTATGGGATTCACAGATGTCCTGAAATTATCCACAGAATTTAGGAAGAATATGTGTTTTTCTGAGGACATAGGTCAAAGTTACCACATTTTCAAAGAGATTTGTTACCCATAAAAGGTTAAAAAGTTTATATAGCATGATTTGGTTTTCGTATTAGAAAAAGTAACAGAAGAATATATTGGGGGAAAAAAGCTGGAAGGTCCTCACCCAAGTATTAAGAGTATTTTTCCCCGGATGGTGGGCTGAGAGGTGATTCTTTTTTCTTCTTCCTGAACTGTCTTTTCTACAAAATAGTCTATCTTACTTGTATGATTAAAAAGAGAAAAGGGTTGATTTCCAATAAAGTCACTTTCAAAAGGAAATCTTGGATAAATTTACTTAAGTTCTCTCAGCCTCCATGTCCTGCTCCAGAGGATGTATTGTTAGGATAAGATCAGACAACTTATGCCAAGAGTTCTTCTGGGGAAGTGGGTTCCCTCTGACCTTCCAGAGGGGGAGGATGTCCGCAGTGCATTCAACAAATATTTACTGCTGTCGACTCAAGTGCTCAGCGCTGTTTTAGCTGCTGGGGATCAAAACGGAGGGCCCAGGAGTTAATAATAATGATAATAATAATAATAATAACTTTTATAAGCGTGCCATGTAGAAGGAATGTTTTTAATTTGTGTCCCTCCTTCCAGCGCTGATCCTTTGCTTAAACAAATAGATGTCCTGCGTAACTTTGTTTCTAACCCTAAGTTTGTTTCCCCGACCCTGCCCCCGCCTCTTCCGTGCCGTTCACGACGCCGTCGGTATTTCACGGCGCAGCCTGGAACGGCTGGCTGGAGGAAGCGCACAGGCGCCGGGCCGGTGCCCCGGCATGGCCCGCGTGACGGTCGCCCTGTCTCTTCCCCCTCCCTGGCCGCAGACAGCGAGCTGGTGCTCCCGGACTGCCTGCGACCGCGCTCCTTCACCGCCCTGCGGCGGCCGTCCCTGCGGCGCGACGCCGACGAGACGCGCCTCTCCGTGAGCCTGTGCGACCTCAACGTGCCGGGCGCCGACGGCGAC